>NW_016107349.1:3173395-3176403 GCF_001604975.1 Cebus imitator
GAGAAGGCAAGATTAGAGAAAAAAGGGTTTAAAGGAATGAACAAAGTCTCCAAGAAATATGGGACTATGCAAAAAGACCTAATCTACGTTTGATGGGTGTACCAGAATGTGACGGAGAGAATAAACCCAAGCTGGAAAATACTCTTCAAGATATTATCCAGGAAAACTTCCCCAACCTAGCAAGGCAGGCCAATATTCAAGTCCAGGAAATACAGAGAACACCACAAAGATATTCCTAAAGAAGAGCAACCCCAAGGCACATAATCATCAAGTTCACCAGGGTTGAAATGAAGGAGAAAATGCTAAGGGTAGCCAGAGAGAACGGTCGGGTTACCCACAAAGGGAAGCTCATCAGACTCACAGCAGATCTCTCAGCAGAAACCCTATAAGACAGAAGAGAGTGGGGGCCAATATTCAACATCCTTAAAGAAAGAACTTTCAACCCAGAATTTCATATCCAGCCAAACTAAGCTTCATAAGTGAAGGAAAAATAAAATCCTTTAGGAACAAGCAAGTACTCGGAGATTTCATCACCACCAGTCCTGTTTTACAAGAGCTTCTGAAAGAGGCACTAAATATGGAAAGGAACAACCAGTACCAGCCACTCCAAAAACATACCAAATGGTAAAGAGCATCAACACAATGAAGAAAGTGCATGAAACAATGGGCAAAACAGCCAGCTAGCATCAAAAAGGCAGTATCAAATTCACACATAACAATATTAAACCTAAATGTAAATGAGCTAAATGCCCCAATCAAAAGACACAGACTGGCAAATTGGATAAAAAGCTAAAACCCATCAGTGTGCTGTATCCAGGGAACCCATCTCACATGCAAGGATACACAAAGGTTCAAAATAAAGGGATGGAGGAAGATTTACCAAGCAAATGGAGAGCAAAAAAAAGCAGGAGTTGTAATTCTTGTCTCTGATAAAATAGACTTTAAACCAACAAAGATCAAAAGAGACAAAGAAGGACATTACCTAATTGTAAAAGGATCAATGCAACAAGAAAAGCTAACGATCCTAAATATATATGCACCCAATACAGGAGCACCCAGATATATAAAGGAAGTTCTTAATGACTTACAAAGAGACTTAGACTGCCACACAATAATAGTGGAAGACTTTAACACCCCATTGTCAATATTAGACAGATCAAAGAGACAGAACGTTAACAAGGATATCCAGGACTTGCACTCAGACCTGGACCAAGCAAACCTAATAGACATTTACAGAACTCTCCACCCCAAATCCACAGACAATACATTCTTCTCAGCACAACATCGCACCTACTCTAAAATTGACCACATAATCGGAAGTAAATCACTCTTCAGCAAATGCAAAAGAATGGAAATCATAACAAACAGTGTCTCAGACCACAGTGCAATCAAGTTAGAACTCAGAATTCAGAAACTCACTCAGAACCACACATGGAAACTGAACAATGGCTCTTGAATGTTGACTGGATAAACAATGAAAGTAAGGCAGAAATAAAGATGTTCTTCGAAACCAATGAGAACAGAGACACAACATACCAGAATCTCTGGGACACATTTAAAGCAGTCTCTAGAGGAAAATATATACAGGTATTGATCAACTTACCACCTATGCAACTTACTACCATTCGACTTTACAACCACAATCGCTAGCCACGACTGCTCCGCGTCTGGCAGCGCAAACGTTGCCCAGCTGGGCGTACGACAGTGCGGACCAGCTTCTGGCAGAACTACCATCTCTGCATGCACCATTTCAACTGTACATATAGCCTACTCAACTTATGACCAAATCATGTTACGACCCAGTCCTGACCATGGTCGTAAGTCTAGCACTAGCTGTAGCAATAAATACCCACATGAGAAGCAAGGAGAGATCTAAAACCAACACCCTATCATGAAACTTGAAAGACCTAGAGGAACAAGATCAAAAAAACTCAAACCCTAGCAGAAGACAAGAAATAACTAAGACCAGAGCAGAACTGAAGGAGATAGAGACACAAAAAACCGTTCAAAAAAATCAACAAATCCAGGAGCTGGTTTTTCAAAAAGATCAACAAAATAGACAGACCACTAGCCAGATTAATAAAAAAAGAAAAGAGAGAATAATCAAATAAATGCAATAAAAAACGATAAAGGGGACATCACCACAGATTCCACAGAAATACAAACCATCATCAGAGATTATTACAAACACCTCTATGCACATAAACTAGTAAACCTGGAAGAAATGAATAAATTCCTTGACACTTGCATCCTCCCAAGCCTAAACCAGGAAGAAGCTGAAACCCTGAATAGACCAATAACAAGGTCTGAAGTTGAGGCAGCAATTAAAAGCCTACCACCCAAAAAAAGCCCAGGTCCAGATGGATTCACAGCCGAATTCTACCAGACATACAAAGAGGAGCTGGTACCATTTCTTCTGAAAATATTCAAAACAATCCAAAAAGAGGGAATTCTTCCCAAATCATGTTATGAGACCAACATCATCCTGACGCCAAAACCTGGCAGAGACTCAGCAAGAAAAGAAAACTTCAGGCCAATATCCATGATGAACATAGATGCAAAAATCTTCAAAAAAATACTGGCAAACTGATTGCAACAGCGCATCAAAAAGCTTATCCACCATGATCTAGTAGGATTCATCCCGGGGATGCAAGCCTGGTTCAACATATGCAAGTCTATAAACATAATTCACCACATAAACAGAACAAAAGACAAAAAACACATGATTATCTCAATTGATGCAGAGAATGCCTTTGACAAAATTCAACAGCTCTTTATGCTAAAAACCCTCAATAAACTAGGTATTGACGGAACGTATCTCAAAATAATAAAAACTATTGACGACAAACCAACAGCCAATATCATACTGGATGGGCAAAAACTGGAAGCATTCCCTTTGAAATCTGGCACTAGACAAGGATGCCCTCTCTCACCACTCCTATTCAATATATTATTGCAAGTTCTAGCCAGAGCAATCAGGCAAGAAAAAGAAGTAAAGCGTATTCAAA
>NW_016107349.1:3176633-3195038 GCF_001604975.1 Cebus imitator
AGGAACGTAAAGGACCTCTTCAAGGAGAACTACAAACCACTGCTCAACGAAATAAGAGAGGACACAAACAGATGGAGAAACATTCCATGTTCATGGTTAGGAAGAATCAATATCATGAAAATGGCCATACTGCCCAAAGTAATTTACAGATTCAGTGTTATCCCCATCAAGCTACCAATGATCTTCTTCACAGAACTAGAAAAAATCACCTTAAACTTCATATGGAACCAAAAGAGAGCACCAAAAGCATTGGCAACAAAAGCCAAAATAGACAAATGGGACCTAATTAAACTCCACAGCTTCTGCATGGCAAAAGAAACAGTCATTAGAGTGAATCAGCAACCAACAGAATGGGAAAAAACTTTTGCAGTCTACCCATCTGACAAGGGGCTGATATCCAGAATCTAGAAAGAACTAAAACAGATTTACAAGAAAAAAACAAACAAGCCCATTCAAAAGTGGGCGAAGAATATGAACAGACACTTTACAAAAGAAGACATACATGAGGCCAACAAACATATGAAAAAGTGCTCATCATCATTGGTCATTAGAGAAATGCAAATCAAAACTACATTGAGATACCATCTCACGCCAGGTAGAATGGCGATCATTAAAAAATCTGGAGACCACAGATGCTGGAGAGGATGTGGAGAAATAAGAACACGTTTACACTGTTGGTGGGAGTGTAAATTAGTTCAACCATTGTGGAAGACAGTGTGGCGATTACTCAAGGACATAGAAATAGCAATTCCATGTGACCCAGCAATCCCATTACTGGATATATATCCAAAGGATTATAAATCGTTCTACTACAAGGACACATGCACACGAATGTTCATTGCAGCACTGTTTACAATAGCAAAGACCTGGAACTAACCAAAATGCACATCAATGATAGACTGGACAGGGAAAATGTGCTACATATACACCATGGAATATTATGCAGCCATCAAAAATGATGAGTTCGTGTCCTTTGTACGGACATGGATGAACCTGGAAACCATCATTCTCAGCAATCTGACACAAGAACAGAAAATCAAACTCCGCATGTTCTCACTTATAGGTGGATGTTGAACAATGAGAACACTTGGACACAGGGAGGGGAGCATCACACACTGGGGTCTGTTGGGGGGAAATAGGGGAGGGATAGCAGGGGGTGGGGAGTTGGGAAGAGATAGCTTGGAGAGAAATGCCAGATATAGGTGATGGGGAGGAAGGCAGCAAATCACACTGCCATGTGTGTACCTATGCAACAATCTTGCATGTTTTTCACATGTACCCCAAAACCTAAAATGCAATAAAAAACCAGCACAAGACAAGAATGCCCTCTCTCACACTCCTATTCTATATAATATTGTAAGTTGTGGCCAGAGCAATCAGGCAAGAGAAAGAAATAAAGGGTATTCAATTAGGAAAAGAGAAAGTAAAATCGTCTATGCAGATAACATGATTTTATATTTAGAAAACCCCATGATCTCAGCCCAAAATCTCCTTAAGCTGATAGGCAACATCAGCAAAGTCCCAGGATAAAAAAAAATCAATATACAGGCCAGGTGCAGTGGCTCACTTCTGTAATCCCAGCACTTTGAGGGACCTAGGTGGGTGGATCGCCTGAGGTCAGGAGTTAGAGACCAGCCTGACCAACATAGTGAAACCCCATCTCTACTAAAAATACAAAAAATTAGCTGGGCATGGTGACACATGCCTATAATCTCAGCTACTCAGGAGGCTGAGGCAGGAGAATTGCTTGAACCCTGGAGGTGGAGGTTGCAGTGAGCCAAGATCACGCCATGGCACTCCAGCCTGGGCAACAAGAGTGAGACTGTCGCAAACAAACAGAAAAAAGAATCAATATGCAATAATCACCAGTAATCACAGGCATTCCTATACACCAATAATAGACAAAGAGCCAAATCATGAGTGAATTTCCATTCACAATTGCTACAAAAAGAATAAAATATCAAGGAATACAACTTACATGGGATGTGAATGACCTCTTCAAGGATAACTACAAACCACTGCTCAAGGAAATAAGAGAGGACACAAATAAATGGAAAAACATTCCATGCTCATGGTTAGGAAGAATCAATATCAAGAAAATGGCCACACTGCCCAAAGTAATTTATAGATTCAATGCTATCCCCATCAAGATACCAATGACTTCCTTCACAGAATTGGAAAAAACTACTTTAAATTTCATATGGAACAAAAAAAGAGCCCACATAATCATATAATCCTAACCAAAAAGAACAAAGGTAGAAGCATCATGCTATCTGATTTTAAACTATACTACAAGGCTATAGTAACAAAAGCAGCATGGTACTGATCCCAAAACAGATATATAGACCAATGGAACAGAACAGAGGCCTCAGAAATAACACCACACATCTAAAACCGTCTGCTCTTTGACAAACCTGATAAAAACAAGCAATGAGGAAAGGATTCCTCATTTAATAAATGGTGTTAGAAAACTGGTTAACTATATGCAGAAAGATTTGGACTATCCCAAATGTTACCAATGATAGACTGGATAAAGAAAATGTGGCATACGTATACCATTTGGCACATATACACCATGGAATACCATGCAGCCGCAAAAAAGGATGTGTTCATGTCCTTTGCAGGGACATGGATACAGTTGAAAACCATCATTCTCAGCAAACTAACACAAGAATAGAAAACCAGACACCATATGTTCTTACTCATAAGAGGGAGTTCAACAATGAGAACCCATGGACACAGGGAGGGGAGCATCACACACTGGGGCCTGTTGGGGGTTGGGGGGGCAGGGGAAGGACAGCATTAGGAGACATACCTAATGTAGAGATGATGGGTTTATAAGTGCAGCAAACCACCATGGCACGTATATACCTATGTGACAAATGTGCACATGTACCCCAGAACTTAAAGCATAATAAAAATAAAAATAAAAATAAACAAATAAAACAAAACAAAACCCATCAAAACAAAGAAACAAAAAACAGCCAGAAGTGGTGGTATACACCTGTAGTCCCAGCTACTCAGGAAGCCAAAGGAAGATTGCTTGAGCCTTAGAGGTCAAAACTGCAGTGAGCCTGGATAACAGAGTGAGAACAAGAAAAAGATAGAAAGATAGACCTTGCCCATGTTTTTAAAATTGCCTTTTTGTAATAACTTAAAAATAAAAAAGAATTCTGTTTGTTTCAATCCTGAATGATTGTTAAATCACAAAACAAAAATCTATAGCTCTTCAGATGGTAGAACTTTCTCATTTAATGTGTTAATACCATTAAATACATTAATATATAACCTAACAGTAAATAGACTTTGCATTATTGGGATAAATTTTATGTGTGAAATGCAGCCATATTCTGCTTTATCTCAACCTGTTATAAATCATTGGGAATTAACAATTAGCACCACCCTTTTTCAAGTTTTCTTTCCCCCTTCTGTCCTTTTGAAAGAGCTTCAAGAGGTGCCTAAGAATTTCTGTGGGGTCTCCAGAGCCTTTACCTGCATCTGCATCATGGCTTCTTTTCTGGTGCAAATCCCACAATTGAAATTATTACTTTTTTGTGTTTTTTTGTTTTGTTTTGTTTTGTTTTGTTTTTTTGAGATGGAGTCTGACTCTGTCACCCAGGTTGGAGTGCAGTGGCGCTATCTCAGCTCACTGCAACCTCCACCTCCCAGGTTCAAGGGATCCTCCTGCCTCAGCTTCCTGAGTGGCTGGGACTACAGGCACACACCACCACACCTGGCTAAGTTTTTGTATTTTTAGTAGAGATTGAGTTTCACCACATTGGCCAGGGTGGTTTCCATCTATTGACCTGGTGACCCACACACCTCAGCCTCCCAAAGTGCTGGGATTACAGGTGTGAGCCACTGCACCTGGCCCCACCACTGAAATCTTTCGTGAGATTCCTGACCCATTCAGCATTTGTAGACGGTAAGTACTACTTTAGCTTCCTATTGTCCTGCTGCCTTTATGCTCATGGCTTCCTATCCCTCTATTCTTTGATCCCAGACCACTCAAGGCTCCTTTCAACATGAAGTTCCCCATGTTCACCACTGTCCCTATGCTCCTTCTGGGCCAGTCAAAATGCACCCAGCCTCCAAATGATGATTCTAGCCCTCTGAAAGAAGATGTCGGTTTTTCTGGTGGTAGAGAAGCAGCTTCTCGTTCTCTGTATTTTAGTCTTTTGATAAAATTTCACCAAAAATAAAAATATTAATAAAATATTGTGTGCTTAAGAATTAAAGGTCTTTTAGGGCTTATACACATTCTTCCTTACATACAAAACTCTCTAGGCTTTCTGGGTAATAGGTGGGTCAAGTTTTTTCCTTGAACTATCAGATGCTATCATTTAGTCTGATTCATGGAGAGCTCCCTTTGCTTGGTCTATTTGTGATTTGTTTCTGTCACTCAATTCCACCCATGCAGTTATTGAGAAGGTCTATCTTATCCCAGACAATAAGCTCTGTGAGAGTGGAAACCATGCATACATCTTCTTTTGTGCATAGATCTTCCTATTTATCAAACAGACTCCTATTTTTATACCAAGTATATATACTGTTCAAGATCTTTCTAAGGTGCCTGCATGGCCATATTATTGTTTGTGTATCACTGAAAGTCCCCTGAGGAAAGAAAGAGGTTACCTAACTCAAATTGCCAAGCATATCTGACTTCATCTCCTACCCTGCCAGGGAATCATGTTATGCCATATGAAATTCAGTGAAGAGTGTGCGTGTGTGTGTGTGTGTGTGTGTGTGTGAGAGAGAGAGAGACAGAGACAGAGACAGAGAGTTGATGAGAAATGGATAGCAGCAGCAGAAATAAGTTGAACATACAATCAAATCTAGTATATTAAAATAAAATATTATTTTTAAATTACAAGCTCTCAGCTGGGGATGATTTTATCCCTAGAGGATTTTGAGCAATATCTGGAGATGCTTTTTACATTCATGACTGGAAGGGTGCTACTGGCTTCTGGTGAGTAGAAATAAAGAACGTTGCTAAACATTATGAAGCACAGAACAGTTCCCACAACAAAGGCCTATTCACTCAAAATATCATTGGTATCAGGGTTGAGCAACCCTGCTCTAGGTGAATCCTGGACGTTCTCACACATCCTGCAAATTTATATTCCTCAAATATAAATGGAACATTAATGATACACCGCACATAGGAAGATATATGCATGGTTCTCACTCTCACAGAGCTTATCGTTCGGGATGAGATCAACCCTCTCAATAATTCAGTGGGATTAAGAATGATGAAAGCTGCAATGGAAGTAGAATACAATATCTATTAAAAAATAAAGGAAGAAATATTCAAGAGTCCTAAATAAGAGTTAAATAGTATTTTATCCACTATTTGTATCAATATTTATAGTAAAATCTCATTAACACAATGGTGCTTTATTCAAAATAGCATAGTTCAAAGAAAATTATACTCTTTGGCCAACTAACTATAACATTGTTAGCTAATAAATAGTTGCAATAATCCAAACCACCTCCCCTGCCTTCCCTACCTCTCCACCTCTCCCCTCCCCATGCCATTCCATGCCTTTGTCCTCAGAATGTGGAATTAGTTTTTAGACCTAATGCAGAGAAAATAATTTCTGTTTTAGACTGGAAAATATGTTTTTTGCAAATCCAAGCTATAAGGCTATAAGATGTTTCTTATTAATCATTTTTCTCCTCCTTTATCTGCAGGAAAAAATTCTCTCTCTTCTTTTTCATCCCCTCTCTCTCTCCTTCTCTCTCTCTCTCAAAAGCTCTTACAATGTCATTAGCATCTGTTTACATTGGCAATAAATAAAAGGCACCTGCAGGGATGAAAATACCTGATACGTTTTCGAACTTTATGACTTTTCTCCTAGTATTTGATCATCATAATATGTACTTTCTGCTATGATCCAATTAATCGTAAACACAATACCAGGCATGGAGACTGTTTGGTTTTAATTTACTAGTTTATAACTAGTGGTATTTTCTCTTTGGGTATGGCTCTGCACCAATAAATTATTTGGTAGCAGTTATCTCTTAAAATGCGTCCAAATGCTTTTCACTTGCTTCTTGAATTCCAAGTAAGTCTTCAGTTGAGATATTCCTAAGAACTTATTTTAATGTTCGTTTTGTTTCTTCCTCTAACAGAGAGATATATGTATGATTTTTTTTTTTTTTTTTGCTTGCAGTGTGTTGGGAGCTTCCCTGACCAAAAATAACTCCATTTGTATAAAATTTGATAGTATCTCATTCCTTTGCGAATTAAAAAATACAAGTTTAAAATTCAAAACTTCCTGATAATATCAAATTTATCAGGTAAGCTGTTAAAAATCACAATTTAAATGAGTCGACTTTGTGGGGAGTTGGAAACTAGATTAAGTATTGTAAATCTTAGATGTGTGGGCCACAGACATTGCTGCTTCAATAAACAGATGAATCTGTAAGAGTCAATGGGCTGAAACAGGAATAACCAATGGGAGTTTTCTCAACAGTGAGTCCTGTCTTTGATTCTCAGTGTGTCTCTTATCAACTGTATTTCTATAGATTCTTCACTTTTCTAATACCAAGATTCCTTTACTGCGAAAAGAATGATATTCCTACCTTGAAGGGTGATTATGCAAATTAAAAGTAAAGTAATGATAATGACTCTGCTATATTTTATTTTCTGAGCTTTAGCCTGTATCTAATTTTACTTTCATAAACTATTACTGTGTACAAGAAATAGCATTACAGAAAAATTAAATAATTTCCCTTTAGTCTTCAGAGAAGTTAAGAATTAGGATAAAAAACAAATTTGGCCAGGGACAGTGGCTCATGCCTGTAATGCCAGCACTTTGGGAGGCCCAGGTGGACAGATTACTTGAAGTCAGGTACTTCAAGACTAGCCTGGCCAACATGGGAAACCCCGTCTCTTCTAAAAATACAAAAATTAGTTGGGCATGGTGACACACATCTGTAGCCCCAGCTACTCAAGAGGCTGAGTTAGGAGAATCACTTGAAACCAGGAGGCAGGGATTACAGTGAGTCAAGATCATGCCACTGCACTCCAGCCTGGGAAACAGAGTGAGACTATCTCAAAAACAGAAAGAAAAAAAAAAGAGAACAAATTCAAGCAATGGAGATCAGAGCTTATATTTATAATTACTGCATATGTAATAGACACTGAATAAATAGCAGCTATGATTATTGCAAGAAAGTACCAAACCTATTTAAGATGTGTTTAAAATTATCATGGGCAGATTATTCAATGTGATCTAATGGCCTGAAATATTGCAATCAATGTAACCTCTTTTATTCTTGTACATTATGGTTAAATATACTAGAAAACTCTACTATAGGCTTCCGTTTACCCTACAACTGCTATTAACAATAGAATATGTTGACAGCTGAACCTATGTTAGAATGGGTGATTAAAGTGGGTATATTTCTGTTTTCTTGTATGCATTTAGCCTCAGAATGAGTTTCTAAACTAAATTTGGTTTCCTTAATTATCTAAATCAATTGTTTGAATGGCACGATGGCTACACAATAGCAGCACAACTTCACACTTAATTTTAATTAGCTAAACATAAAGTGACTGGGTTGGCAACCGAACAGATGGAAAATTTATAGTATTAAACTCACACTGTCCCAAATGTTGAAGGCCATTAAACAAAAAAGTCTATTCTATTTTCCCCTCTACTCCTGAAAATTAACATATAGATTTCTCCATGAAATGCCTAGCAGACCTTGTTGATCTACCTACATTTTAAATAGTGCATGAACAATGGGGCTTAGGCAAGCTTGCAGCACAATACACAACACCTGTTCACAGACTTAGTAATATAGCAAGCCTATTGTTGTAAGTAATTTCATATCTCTGAGTTTTCAAATAGGTAATGAGCATTGAAATATCTTTATAAGCAGTGCAATGGAAAAAATTTTAAAAAAATTTTAAATGAGGCATTATTGGATGTTGCAGGAAAAGTCTACCATCCAATATTCCAAGAAGTACCATATGATAGTCATTACATTAGTAAATCTGCCAAGAATTAGATACCCGCCCTCATATTTGCTATCTCAGTAATTTATATTTTAGGATCCATGTTTATCAGACAGGGACATATCCTACTAACCAATATCACAGGGACAATATGGTAATTTCATTAATGTGTAGATAAATCATTGTTACTGGAATCAGAATACTCTAGTTCAGAGACTGGCAAACTTTTCTGTAAAAGGTCACATAGATAATAAACATTTTAGGCTTTGCAGGCCACATCATCTGTTGCACCTAGCCAACTCTGCTTTTGTAAATAGGAACACAGCCATTTATAATACATAAACCAATGATCAAGGCTATGTTCCAAATGAACTTTATGAACAAAAAATTGAATTTTGTATGATTTTCATGTGTTACAGAATGCAATAATTGTGGGGGTTCTTTTTTCCAATTATTTCAAAAGGTAACAATGATTCTTAGTTTGTGTCCAAAACCCCCGAAAGAAACAAAAGGTGGGCCTTAGTTTGCCAACCCCGCCTCTAACATAAACTCAAGGAATTCACTTACAAATGAAGTGACCATATAATTTACTAATCAAATCTGAATACTTTAGAGTGAAAAGATGCTCTAAGCTAACGAAAATTGCATACAATATTTTCTTTCTTTCTTCTTTTGAGATAGAGTCTTGCTCTTTTGCCAGGCTGGAGTGCAGTGGCACGATCATGGCTCACTGCAACCTCCGTCTCCCAGATTCAAGCAATTCCCCTGCCTCGGCCTCCTGAGTAGCTGGGACTACAGGCACGTGCCACCATGCCCAGCTAATTTTTTGTATTTTAGTAGAGACGGGGTTTCACCATGGCCAGGATGGTCTTGATCTCCTGACCTCATGATCGGCCTGCCTCAGCCTCCCAAAGTGCTGGGATTACAGGTGTGAGCCACCGCACCTGGCCAATATTTTCTAATAAGTATATTTTTGAAACATTTATAAGACTAAAAAGACAAATAGCAAATAACTAATATCCAAACATCATTTTTATTTTGATCATCTGATTTGTAAAATATAATACACTCAGACTAAATATTGCTTTGTTTTGTTTTGTTTTTTTGAGACAGAGTTTCACTCTTTTTGCCCAAGTTGGACTGCAATGGCTCGACCTTGGTTCAGTGCAACCTCCACCTCCCAGTTTCAAGTGATTCTCCCACCTCAGCCTCCCAAGTAACTGCGACTACAGGCATGCATCATCATGCCTGGCTAATTTTTTTTACTTTTAGTAGAGATGGAGTTTCACCATGTTGGCCAGGCTGGTCTCGAGCTCCTGACCTTAGGTGAGCCACCACACCCGCCATCAGACTAAATATTCTTAGTGCATTGTCATGACATTAAATCAGTTCTAAGAAATGTTTCTAGGCAATTTTGTCATTTGTTGTGTGGATGTTGGAGTGTACTTACAAATACCTGGAAGGAATAGTCTACTACACACCTAGGCTACACTGGATAGCCTATTGCTCTTAGGCTACAAACCTGTGCAAAATGTTACTGTATGGAATACATTGGACAACTAGAACAAAATTAAGTATCTGTTTATTGAAACATATATAAACATAGAAAAGGTACAATAAAAACATGGTCATTGAGGCCACCATCATATAGGCAGTCTGTCATTGACCAAAATATCTTTATACATTGCATGATTGTAATAGAACAATTTTTTTAATTCATGGAAAAAATAGCGTTTAAAAAACTTTTAAAAAGTTATTCCAGAGACTGCTGGCCACGATGGCCAAGAAAAGCCAGCACCGGAATGCAACTCCCAGAGAATGAGACTCAGAGGGCTAGAGGACTCCACAATTCCAAACGAGATTTGTGCCTGTGAGACTGATAGGGCACTGAAATTAGACCCAATGAAGAAGCCTCAGGGCGATAGCCGCCCAGGGGGAGAAATCAAGTCAGGGAGGGGGCGGGGGCATCCGCACCTGAAACATGCAGCTGGCTCAGAGTGTCAGGGGACTTAACCCCCCTGGTGCTCTGTTTTGGATCCTGTGCTTACCTCATTCCTCCTGCAACCCACGGTCCACAAGAGCCCTGCCAGGCGGTAGGGCGCTGTGGGTAGTCTATGCAAATCTGAGCAGTGCATAGCACCCAGCAAGTCTTAGCGGGGACCTGGGCGGGACTAACGTCAGCAGGACAGACCCTCCCACAGATGGAAGCAGAGTTGAAAACAGGGAAACAGATCATAAGGCCTGGCAGGCCCCACCTCCACAGAACTCAAACTCTGCTGGAGAGCTTGGCATCAAATACACCAGCTTGACCCAACCAGGAAGATCCAGCTGTGGAAGAAGGGACACCATTGGGAAGGTGGGGCCAATCTCACCTGCAAACAAACTTCAGGGAAGGACCACCCACCCAGCAACCTGACTGAACCCGAGAGAGCCCAGCAACGCACTCTACAGGCCAAAAAAGATACCACTCCAACCTCAACAGAAAAAAAGTCCACTCCTCCTGAAATCACCGACTTCAAAGATTAAAGGGAGATAAATCCATGAAGATGGGAAAAAAACAGTGCAAAAAGCATGAAACTGTCAAAGAATAGAACACCTCTTCTCCTCCCAGGGATCACAACTCCTCACCATCAAGGGAACAAAAAAGGACAAAAAATGAATCTGACAAATTGAAAGAAGCAGGCTTCAGAAGGTGGGTAATAAAAACTTCTCTGAATTAAAAGACCATGTTCTAACCCAATGCAAAGAAACTAAGAATCTTGAAAAAAGGTTAGATGAAATGCTAACTAGAATAACCAGCTTAGAGAAGAACATAAATGAATTGATGGAGCTGAAAAACACAGCACGAGAAATTCACGAGGCATGCACAAGTTTCAACAGTCAAATTGATCAAACAGAAGAAAGGATATCAGAGATAGAAGATCAAATCAATGAAACAAAATGAGAAGGCAAGATTAGAGAAAAAAGAGTAAAAAAAAAATGAACAAAGCCTACAAAAGCTATGGGATTATGTGAAAAAAACCTAATCTATGCTTGATTGGCATACCTGAATGTGACGGAGAGAATGAATCCAAGTTGGAAAACACTCTTCAAGATATTATCCAAGAGAACTTTCCCAACCTTACAAGGCAGGCCAATATTCAAATCCAGGAAATACAGAGAACACCACAAAGATATTCCTCAAGAAGAGCAACCCCAAGGCACACAGTTGTCAGATTCACCATGGTTGAAATGAAGAAAAAAATCCTAAGGGCAGCCAGAGAGAAAGGTCGAGTCACCCACAAAGGAAAGACCATCAGACTCACAGCAGATCTCTTGGCAGAAACCTTGCAAGCTAGAAGGGGGTGGGGACCAATATTCAAATTCCTTAAAGAAAAGAACTTTCAGCCCAGAATTTCATATCTGACCAAACTAAGCTTCATAAGTGAAGGAAAAATAAAAGCCTTTATGGACAAGCAATTGCTGAGAGATTTCATTGCTGCAAGACCTACCTTACAGGAGCTACTGAAGGAAGTGCTCCATGGGGAAAGGAAGAACCATTACCAGCCACTGCAAAAACATACTAAATGGTAAAGAATAATGACCCAATGAAGGAGCCATGTCAATTAATGGGCAAAACAACCAGCCAGTAACAAAATGGCAGGATCAAATTCAAACATAACAATATTAACATTGAATGTAAATGGCCTAAACGCCCTAATCAAAGACACAGACTGGCAAACTGGATAAAAAGTCAAGACCCATCGGTGTGCTATATTCAGGTGACCATCTCACATGTAAAGACTCACATAGACTCAAAATAAAGGGATGGAAAAAGATTTATCATGCAAATGGAGAACAAAAAAAAAGCAGGGATAGCAATCCTAGTCTCTGAAAAAATGGACTTTAAATCAACAAATATCAAAAGAGACAAAGAAGGGCATTACATAATAGTAAAAGGATCAATGCAACAAGAAGAGCTAACTATCATAAATTTTATGCACCCAATGCAGGAGCAGCCAGATACATAAACCAAGTTCTTAAACACCTACAAAGAGACTTAGACTCCCGCACAATAATAGTGGGAGACTTTAACACTCCACTGACAATATTGGACAGATCAATGAGACAGAAAGTCAACAAGGATATCCAAGACTTGAATGTAGATTGGACCAAGGGGACCTAATAGACCTTTACAGGACACTCCATCCCAAATCCACAGAATACACATTCTTCTCAGCACCACATTGCACTTACTCCAAAATTGACCACATAATTGAAAGTAAATCACTCCTCAGCAAATGCAAAAGAAGGGAAATCATAAGAAATAGTCTCTCAGACCACAGTGCAATCAAATTAGAACTCAGCATTAAGAAAAGCACTCAAAACAGCACAATCGCATGGAAGCTGAACAACTTGCTCCCGAATGACAAATGGATATACAATGAAATGAAGGCAGAAATAAAAATGTTCTTTGAAACTAACAAGAATGAAGATACAACGTACCAGATCCTATGGGGCACAGTTAAAGCAGTGTCTAGAGGGAAATTTATAGCAATAAATGCCCACATGAGAAACAAGGAAAGATCTAAAATAGACACCCTATCATCAAAATTGAAAGAGCTAGAGGAGCAAGATCAAAAAAACTCAAAAGCAGGCAGAAGACAAGAAATAACTAAGATCAGAACAGAACTGAAGGAGATAGAGACACAAAAAAACCTTCAAAAAAAACAATAAATCCAGGAGCTGGTTTTTTGAAAAGATCAACACATGGACAGAATGTTAGCTAGACTAATAAAAAAGAAAAGAGAGTAGAATCGAATAGATACAATAAAAAAACAATAAACGGGAGATCACCACTGAATTCTCAGAAATACAAACTACAGTCAGACATTACTACAAACAACTCTATGCACATAAACCAGTAAAACAGGAAGAAATGGAAAAATTCCTGGACACTTCACATTCCTAAGAGTAAGCCAAGAAGAAGCTGAAACCCCGAATAGATGAATAACAGTCGAGGCAGCAATTAACAGCCTAGTGACCAAAAAAGTCCGGGTCCAGACTGGTTCACAGCTGAATTCTACCAGACATAGAAAGAGGAGCTGATACTATTCCTGTTGAAACTATTCCAAACAATACAAAAAGAGAGAATCCTCCCTAACTTTTTCTATGAGACCAACATCATCCTGATACCAAAATCTGACAGAGACACAACTGAAAAAGAAAACTACAGGCCCATACCTGTAATGAACATTGATGCAAAAATCTTCCCTAAAATACTAGGAAACCAAATCCAACAGCACATCAAAAAGCTTATCCACCATGAACAAATAGGCTTCGTCCCAGGGATGCAAAGCTGGTTCAACATATGCAAATCTGTAAACATAATTCACCACATAAACAGAACCAAAGACAAAAACCACATGATTATCTCAATAGATGCAGAGAAGGCCTTCAACAAAATTCAACAGCCCTTTATGCTAAAAACTCTAAAAAAACTAGGTATCGATGGAACATATCTCAAAACAATAAAAGCTATTTATGACAAACCCTCAGCCAATATCATAATGAATGGGCAAAAATTAGAAGCCTTGCTTTTAAAAACTGGCACCAGACAAGGAGGCCCTCTCTCACCACTCCTATTCAATACAGTATTGGAAGTTCTAGCCAGACCAATTAGGCAAGAAAAAGAAAGAAAGGGCATTCAATTAGGAAAAGAAGAAGTCAAATTGTCCCTATTTGCAGACAATATGATCGTATATTTAGAAGACCCCATTGTCTCAAATCAAAACCTTCTTAAGCTATAAGAAACTTTGGCAAAATCTCAGGATACATAATCAATGTGCAAAAATCACAAGCATTCCTATAGACCCATAACAGACAAACAGAGAGCCAAATCATCAAGAAACTCACATTTACAATTGCTACAAAGAGAATAAAATACCTAGGAATACAACTAACAAAGGAGGTAAAAGATCTCTTCAAGGAGAACTACAAACCACTGCTCAACGAAATAAGAGAGGACACAAACAGATGGAAAAAACATTCCATGCTCACGGTTAGGAAGAACTAATATTGTGAAAATGGCCATACTGCCCAAAGTAATTTACAGATTCAGTCTATCCCCATCAAACTACCTATCACCATCATCACAGAACTGGAAAAAAACACCTTAAACTTCATATGGAACCAAAGGAGAGCCCATATAGCCAAGACAATCCTAAGCAAAAAGAACAAAGCTGGAGGCATCACGCTACCTGACTTCAAACTACACTACAAGGCTACAGTAATCAAAACAGCATGGTACTGGTACCAAAACAGAGATATAGACCAATGGAACAGAAAAGAGGCCTTAGAAGCAACCCCACACCTCTACAACCATCTGATCTTTGACAAACCTGACAAAAACAAGCAATGGGGAAAGGATTCCCTGTTTAATAAATGCTGTTGGGAAAACTGGCTAGCCATGTGCAGAAAACAGAAATTGGACTCCTTCCTGAGAACTTACATCAAAATTAACTCCAGATGGATTAAAGACTTAAAGATAAGAACTTACACCATAAAAACCTTAGAAAAAAACCTAGGCAAAGCCATTCAGGACATAGGCATAGGCAAGGACTTCATGACTAAAACACCAAAAGCATTGGCAACAAAAGCCAAATAGACAAACGAGATCTAATTAAACTACAGAGTTTCTGCACAGCAAAAGAAACAATCATTAGAGTGAACCAGCAACCAACAGAATGGGAAACAATTTTTGCCATCTACCTATTTGACAAAGGGCTAATAATATCCAGAATCTACAAAGAGCTAAAACAGATTTACAGGAAGCAAACCCACTCATAAGTGGTCAAAGAATATGAACAGACACTTTTCAAAAGAAGACATATATGAGGCCAACATATGAAAAAATGCTAATCATCACTGGTCATTAGAGAAATGCAAATTAAAACCACATTGAGATACCATCTCATGCCAGTTAGAATGGCAATCATTAAAAAATCTGGAGACAACAGAGGCTGGAAAGGATATGGAGAAATGGGAACATTTTTACACGTTGGTGGGAGTATAAATTAGTTCAACCATTGTGGAAGGCAATGTGGCGATTCCTCAAGGACCTAGAAATAGAAATTCCATTTGACCTGGCAATCCCATTACTGGGTATATATCCGAAGGATTATAAATCGTTCTACTATAAGGACACATGCACACACATGTTCATTGCAGCACTGTTTACAATAGCAAACACCTGGAACCAGCCCAAATGCCCATCGACAATAGACTGGACAAGGGAAATGTGGCACATATACACCATGGAATATTATGCAGCCATCAAAAATGATGAGTTTGTGTCCTTTGTAGGCACATGGATGAATCTGGAAACCATAATTCTCAGCAAACTGACACAAGAACAGAAAATCAAACACACATGTTCTCACTCACGGGTGGATGTTGAACAAAGAGAACAGTGGACACAGGGAGGGAAGCATCACAGACTGGAGTCTATTGGGGGGGATTAGAGGAGGGACAACAGGGATAAGGAGGTTGGGGAGGGATAACATGGGGAGAAATGCCAAACATAGGTGATGGGGGAGATGGAGGCAGCAAACCACATTGCCATGTATGTACCTATGCAACAATCCTGCATATCTACTCGTGTACCCCAGAACCTAAAGTACAATATAAAATAAAATAAAATAAAATAAAAGAATAGTACTTAGTAATATCATGATAACTGCCTGAAGAAAGAGTTAAGAGTTGAGAAGAGTGTCTTCTGGGAACAGAGATTAGAGATGATGACAGTAGGGAAAGCTATTCTGTTTTTTAAATTTTATTTGACAATTTTCAAAATAACAGAAAAAAATTGAACATTTCTTACAGCAAAGAAAAATGGAAGATAATCGAACCAAAATGAAGAGAGTTAGCTATGTCATGCATTTAACAGCATTAGCAATGTGTTAATGTCTATTTTGCCTACCGGCATTATTACCTTTGGAACTTCATCTCGTGTCTGCTCATCCACTACCTCCTTTAATTTCTTGAGCTTACAGTGGGTGCTCCAGCCCCAGGTGCTTTCTGGACATCGCACTCTTAGCTTGAATGCTCTTCACTCAGTTATTTGCAGGGCTCACTCTCTCACCCACTTGAGACCTTGGACATAGTGCCCATTTTCAGCAGACTTTTCTCTGGTTAGGATAAAACTTTCTCTTGTTTGAAATTACCCATTCATTCATTTTTCCTGCTTTATTTTTTCTCCATAGTATTCACTACCATGTAGCAGATGGTACATTTTATGTGCATTTTGTTTGATTTCTATTACCATTAGAAGACAAGAGTCATGAAATCAGAAAATATTGTCTCTTGCATTCACTGCTCTAACATCTAGGATGATGGGCAACACATAGTAAATGTGCAATAGACTTTTGTTGAATGAATAACTTCCAATGCCCTTGCTAATGGAATAGAATTGCTAGTGGTCAATTGGCAAAGGTTCATGTCTGTTGGCCAGAATTTGGAGGAGATTTGGCAATGTTTGTATTATTTTGCTTTTCATGACTAGCAGAGCCACATTCATTCTTTATTGCTGCCATCTCTTACCAAGTATTTCATACAGTCTCTAAGTATTTACATATTTTTTCAAATACTCCTGGAACATTGGTAAAATAGCTATTATAAAACCCATTTTACAGAAGGAAAAAAGGAAACTCAGACTGAGTGATTATAAGTAACTTGGTTAAAACCTACATTTAAAACCTTAATTAAAGCCTCTAATTAATTTAGCTAATTCTGGCTACCAAATGCCAGAATTGATATATTCAATCAGGCCATAGTCAGGCTTTGCAGGCCTGGCAGACATTTTTAAAGGACTTTGCATTGAGTGTGTATCAGGTAAATACTTTTTTTTCCCCTGCAAATTATACCCAACTCAATTACATTGGCTAACATAATAAAAGCTATTTATTGTCTTATATAAAAAATACAGTATAGGGGTAGGGCAAGTTCCAGGTAAGAGTCTATTCCTGCGGATTATGATATCTTCAGGGATATAGCTATATTTCTCTGTGATTCCTTTAACTCTTACTCTATATGTCTACTTTTTATCCAGCTGGCTTTTCTTATGTCAAAAGATGCGCACCACTACACTCTCAGCTCTATCTTAAGACAATGCTTGAGAGCCAATGTTCAAATTGATTAAAAGTACTCAAGACTTTCCTATCAAACTGGTCAATTTGGTTTAGTTCTGTCCCCACACAAATCTCATCTTGACTCGTAGTTCCTATAACCCCACATGGGAGGGGCCTGGTGAGAAGTAATTTAATCATGGGAATGGTTATCTCCATGCTGTTTTCATGGTAGTGAGTGAGTTCTTATGAGATCTGATGGTTTTATAATGGGCTTTCCCAACTTTTGCTCCAAACTTCTTTTCTGCCATCATGTGAAGAAAGACATATTTGCTCCCCCTTTTACCATGGTTATAAGTTTCCTGAGGCCTTGACAGTCATGCAAATTGTGAGTCAATTTAACCTCTTTCCTTATAAATTACCCAGTCCTGGGCCTTTCTTTATTAGCAATGTAAGAATGGACTAATATCTAGTGATGGAATCATCATTTACACAAACCAGTGAGGACATGCAGGATTCATACTGTATAACCAGCCACAATGTTTAACATATAGTTCATTCACAATATTTTGTATGTTCTATTAAATGTATTTCCTGGAAGTCATATGTATAATGATGACAGAATATAAAATGGACAAGACTTGTTCCATGAACATTATTGTGTTAATAATTATTTTTACGCTGTAGTAATAGCCAATACAAATGGAAGGAAGGAGACAAGCATGGACTTTAAAAAAAAGAAAAGAAAAGAAAAGAAAAGAACAGGAAGAGGAAGAAGATAGGAATGAGAAGTACCATAGGTGGCAAGGGGAACAATAAGAAAGGAGAAACAAATCTCTGCAGAAGATGGAAAAAATATCATGACATATCTTACTTTGGTTACAATTTTCTTGTGATGCCTACTTGAATGCTTTTGCCTTTATTTGGTGATGAAACGTGATGTAAAATATTTAACACAGAGGAAACTAGATATTGTCAAATGTAACAAAACTAACTCAAAATCTGTGGCTTCATTGTATAGCAGTGACTACAAGGTGACATCCACAATCAGAACCATGTCTGTTGAGCATAATGTTTTCCTTCATGTAGATAAATAATTTTTGCCTGGGAAATAGACTGGTTTTCCCATAAATTTAGCAGGACTGAAGGTAATTGACAGTCCCATAGACAGAATCCCTTCATTAGTTAACAGGACCAGTATCTCATATGTGTTATTCTGACTGTAACATTGTCTCAAACAGAGGATGCAACAGTGAGTTTAGCAATTTACATCAAACGAAAGAAAATATTTTTTTTTATTGTGGCTTTTATAATCTAAAAAGACTCTGAAAT
>NW_016107349.1:3196042-3222616 GCF_001604975.1 Cebus imitator
TAGAAGTGAGTAGAAAATTACAGACAGTGGTTGGGTAGAACACGTGGGTTGGGACAAGGTATGGTTTTTGGCAGTACTGCAATATTTTAAACAAACATTTTAATACTTAGGGCTGTGGTCACCTTTAGCGGTAGGGTCTAGTGCAGGCAGAAGCCAGGCTAAAGTAGCTACGTCTCTTAACACAATGTACACACAAGTTCCTTTTCCTGTGTGGAAGTTCACAATTCACACCTACCATTCTTGCGTTAAAATTAAGATACAAAGCAGTTGATCAACATGGAGGGAAAAGGAGGGAGGGGTGACAGAGGAGTGGTAGAGATCCAGGCCTAAGCTACAAATCTTCCATGCGAAATTGCTTTTCAAACTGAATGCCCATATCCACTGGAAGGAGGGTGGGATTGTCATGAGGAATTTGAAACCCCAGAATAAATCAGGCTCATTGCCCTGGAGTAGTAATTTTACTGAATAAGCAAGCCATTTTGAACATATTTTAAATACTTACTATGCTCCACAATAGCACAGGATTTACTCATCTTGCTCTCTGTCATTATTCCTGGATCTACCAGAATGTCCAGCTCGCACTATTTTTCCTTCCCCTCTACTTCCTCTTTCTCTTTCTCTGCCTCTTCATTTTTATTTTACTCCTTCTTTACTCTTTCACTCAAAGTAGTTTGTATACAAAGTTGTTCAGAAAATTGAGAATAAAAAGTAAAGATTTCAGTCACTATTTCTGGAATATTAAGAATATAAATACTTTCAAGTCCCTGTTTTCAGGAAAAGAAGGGAAAGAGAGACAGAGAGAGAACGAGAAAATGATGAGCTGTCCTGAAATCAAATTGTTCAACAGTTTATAATTGCTCTGTAACTGATGGATTTTGAGATTCCCTGTTTTAACTCAGTCTGTTGGTTTATTTCTTTTTTTATTGAAAAAGTATTTATTATCTAACTTTGAAGTCCATAAATTTGGTAATTAAAAAGAACAGTACTGACTGTTTTTAACACGCAAAAGTGAAAGTGTCAAATAGAAACATTCTTATAAGTTGGGTTTAGTTTAAATCACTTTCTAAGATGTTTGGCGTAGGCTTGATAATTTATTCAGATTTTTCTGGTCTCCCAAATTTAGCTTGAAAACATGCCAAAAGGGATATAATTCCCCATAACTTTCTGCTCCCATTTAGAATGTAAATTATTGCAGAACAGCATCTCTAACGATGTGCCAACTTTTCCACTTCTGAACTGCAGAAATAGGAATATGTGTCATTAATATTTGTTAACTTTTTTCCAGTGTTTGGAATGAAGTGGACTTTAAGCAGACCAGGTCAAAAGAGCAGAGCTACAGAAAGGACTGTTTGAGTTTCCATTTCCTGAATTTACTCACTGATCCCAGAATTTTATTACTCATTTGTCTTCTTGATGGACGGGACAACTAACTGTCAAGCCCGCATAGGATGCATGTCTCATAATTCACAAGCTGTCATTTCTTCTTTCTAAGTAGCACCTTTTCTTAGGAATGATAAACTAATTCCCTCTGAGATTTTTTTAAAATTCAAACCTGGAGGAGTGAAGGGTTCCCATAGTTACAGCTATTGTTATCAAACTTACTTTGAATTTTTTTAAATGCTAGTTTTTTACGATAATGTGTTGATTTTCTGGGATGATTGTTGAGAGGTCAATATCACAATCTGTCACTGTGCAGTAACCTCAACTTGTTCTTTATTAAAAATCAGAAACAGATTTTTCTTTCTGCCTATTGAATTGCTTTAAGAGAGCTCTGCACATTTTTCAGTTCTTCTTGGTGTGGTAACCTCTTTAATTACTAGCTATCCAGTGTGTAGAGATCCTAAGAAAAAAAGATGCTCATTGGCTTAAGAACAGCATGTATTAAGACTATTGTCTTTGGTGAAATTGATTAAAAGATCATGATAACTTGAAGAGAGAAATTTTCTTTTACTTCAGTTATATAACCAAGGAAGCTGTGGTAAATTGTTATTAATAATAAACCTTTACAGAGTACTAAATATGTTTCAAAATTACTTTGCTAAGGTTTGAGGGAGTGCAAATAAATAGATCTCTTCTACTATCCTCAAAGAATTACTGGTTGGGTTAAGAAGTAGAAGAGAGAAGCATGTAAACACTAACTCAAAAAATATGCATGTGACAGAAAACTGTATAGATAAAAGTCAGTAGGAATGTACATGAGAGAGGATCAAATTCATCCTAAGTTTTTTTGCCAGAAAAACCTGATAAAAAAGTAAATAAATGGGTTGAGCTGATATGTAAGAGTTCAATAGACTGCCAAGGGACAAAGAGAATAATGGGAAAAGGGAAGGTGATATTGTTATCTGCAATGTAACAAGTAGTTGTCATAGCATCACCCAAGACACAGGTAAGCCTAGCATAGTCAAATATTAAATAAGCCATGTGGTCCTCATATCAGACTGTGTGGAAAAAGAAAGTGTGGAAAAATAAGGTGGAAAAGGTTACTTTTCCAAGGGGGCATGTCTTGAAGGGCCAGGAAGAGCATAAGCTGAGTTTTGAAGGAGGTATAACATCAAGAAAAGGCATATAGGTTTTCTACACAGTATAAGAGTAAGATTTCTGGGGAAAAAACAAGTGGCCAAGCAAGCAAGATTTGAACGGAGGCCTTACTTAGCATAGTAAGAAAGAAAAGATCACGGTGTCTTCAATACTATGATTAAGGAGTGTGAGCTTTATCATCCAGGGAGCAACAGAGGTTTCCATTGCAAGCATAAAGTAGAGGGAAGACATCTGCAAAGCTCTCTTGCAGAAAGATTAATCCGGCAGAGTGGGATGATTTGGAGGAATATGCAGGAATAGGTCAGTGGCTGGGAACAAGTCATTTGTTCAAATCCACAATGGTAAGGGCTATAGTAAGGGTGATGTCAGGGGAAATAAGATCATGCAGTGGCCATAAGGAATGCCCTTATATAGACTATAACTTCCTGTTTTTCAGCTCCTTCATTAAACCAAGTTCTTTCCTTCAGCTTTGTGAGCACCAGGCCAGGATGGATCTCACATGGTTGGCAATTATTTCACACATGAGCATCATCCTATTTGCAGTTACTTTTTCCGTCTCAGACATAAATACCAGATTTTGTGTTTTTGGTGAATGAAATAAATCAGACTAGGAGGAGCAACTTGCCCAATGTTGCAATGGTAAGGAAGGAGTAATAGGAAAGATCATTTCATGTTAACTTCCTCTGGCAGTGGAAACTCTTCCTCCCTTTCATTCCCTCTGTGCTCCAAACATCAAGTCAGGAGAGAGCAGATCAATGTAGTTGTAAAGACTGTATTTTTCTAATGCACTCATAAACATAGGCCTTCCCTTCCTATAATCCTATCCTCCAAAAAATAGACCCCTTTCTCTGCATGGTCTCAGCATTCTGTGCTCCACTCAGCTGCAGCAGTAAGGAAGGGGAAAGACCAGATGGAGAGGGAGAAAAGCATGGCTGATATTCTGAACACTAGAGGGGACAATACTGTTGAAGAATTTATGATGATAATGTAAATAGGCTCCAACTAGCAAACAATTCTCTTTCATCCTACTGATTTATCTGAAAATTAAAAAGACTATGTCAAATCAAAGTAGCAATATTAAATTTACAGAACTCAGAGTGTGAATTAAAGGAAAACATTTAAAATGTATACCAGGAGAGCCTAATATGAATGGAACTAAAACAGTATTATTTAAACTTTTTTTTAAATTTATGGGTAACTGCCATTTCCGTTCAGTTCAACCTGGAGATTGGATTGCAATGATATATAGATGCTATTAAGGTTAAGATTATAGGGCTATATTCTGGTCCCCAAGAACCACTAATTGAATTGTTCCTATGATAATGGATACATGTTGAATAGCTCTGTGCAGAAAGAAAATAATTTGTTTCCTGTTATCCATTTTATGCTCAACCCATAGGCAAAGCCAACTAAAGATATTCAGCATTCATTCAGTCTCTGAAAGTCCTCATCCTAAAGGTAACATTTCAGCTACTTTCCTAAATGATGATAAATACATGAAGCCAAGATATCCACAGAACGGAATTATTTTATCAAAGTTAATTTCTCCCCAAAATCACTACCTTAAAGTTTTCTGTCAAAGGTGAGTGGCCAAGGCAGAATTGAATTATGTTACCTACGCAAGAGAAGGAAAAGAGAAGATAACGTGTGAAAGATTCGATTCTATCTCTAATAGGCTTTTTCCTTTCCGACACATTTGGTTTAGCTGTTTTCCAGAAATCAGCTTGAGAGAAAGCTCACACACATATGCTGCAGGCATTACATGCCCTGAAATTATTTAAGACTTTTAATTTAGATTATGGAGATTTGATAGTCTAGTTGCCCTCCCAATTTACTATAGAGATGAGAAAAATATGTATGTATTATAAAATATAATGCAAATTTATGTGATACATGTGTTCCTATGAAGTAAATTTACATAGCTTCAAGGTTTCATTAGAGCACCTGTATGAAAATTCGATAGCTTTCCTGAAACCTTTCCCATCCATTTTTGCATGCAAAATGGCCCTAGAATCCTCATGCAAATCAGGATCCCAAGTGATATTCTTGGCACTTACACATGTAGCACCTAATGGATTCCAAAAGTGAGACAGCAGATGAAAATGAGAAAGTATGATAAAATAGGTTCAAATAATGGCAACATGACTAAAAATCACAAATGTTGAACATTATGTTAAGATTAAGGGCTGAAGGATTTATTTTATATAAAATGGAACTATAATTTTTTTAAAAAAATAACTAAAATCATTCTCCATTTTTCTTCCCTTCTGATCTCTTACTAGACTATACTGACAAATCTCTGTTCTCCTGGTGGGAATATCTATACAACAGTTTGTTTTGTGTGTTTTTACCAGTTACCCCCATAATTCTTACTTCTTTCTCCTCATCTCTTTACTCAAATGTTTTCTTTTGCAGTGTTTGACCAAGAAATTATCATTCTCATGCCCTTGGCCAAAACACTGTGGCCTGCTTTATTTTCCCACTATCATCCATTAATATGTATTTTTTCACTCATAACATTTTTTTTTCTTTTCTGATTCCTTTCATCCCAACTAAAATCTTTATAGGGAATGGTATTGAAAATGATTTCACATAGTAAGTACAAAATAAATAATTGTTACATAGACTATTTTTCTTAGAAAGCATACATCCTTGGAATTTTTCAAAATCTTTGTTAATGATTGCCAGAAAATGTCAGTTCTAGCTGCTAACAAATCTGGGACTTAGCAAGCACAACAAGATAAGATAGAAGGGAGGGATAAAAATTTGAATTTTCTTACTTTCTGAAGACTTCAATTCTAAAGAAACTTTAAAAAAAAGGTAAAGTGCATATTTCACTATATTGTAAAATTTAGGGAATGGTACAGATTTCTATATTATTGATATAGATGATATAGATATATTTCAAGGAACACATAAGTCACTGATAGAAATGAAGGAATAGATACTGTTTTCAACACCATTTTATTTGAATTTATGAATTTGAATGACAGGAAGATATGGGAATGAATAGCATAGATATTATCCTCATTATGAATTTCTTCTGTAGACCATGATTTTGATATGCCAGGACACTCCACCCTAGTAATGGAGTGTGACCCTTGTCTCAAAAAAGAAAAACAATTGTCAATGGCTAAGGAATACTAGCATAAGGTAATAAGGCATGGGCATCTCTTCTGTTTCTTGCTAAAGAAAACACACACACACACACACACACACAAACACACACACACACTCTCAAGCAGACACATGCACACTTAAATAAACCCATAGATATGCAGTCAGGATGGTAAAATATGTAAGTAAAAATTGAGGAATGTAAAATGAATGAAAGGGATTATAACTGTTCTTAAACATTTTCATGATTATCAGGATATAATAGAAAACAGGTTTCATTTCTGTTGTTTTACTAATTCAATAAACATATGTATTTATTTTGTCTACTATCTGGACCTGTAAATGATTGTGCACCAGTTTACTGATATATAAATGATGTGGGTAAAAACATGGGCAAGACAAACACAGTTTCTATGCTTCCAGGAACTACATCGTTGTAACATGCAATAGGCTCAAATGCACTGAATTTGGAATAGTGTATAAAATTGTGGGGAAAAATAACTTAATGGAGAAATGCAGTCTTCGAAAAAGAAATCTATTTCTTGTGAAAGACTAAGGTCCGTATCACTAAAATATATTTGAGATGAAGCTCGTCAGTAACTTTAAAGAGGTTCTCTAGAAAAGCTGAGGGAGAATATATTAGACAACTGACCCATAAATACTTTCCAACATATTAATTTAAAGGACTCAATAACCCTGATAGGATTATTCAGTTTATTAAGAATGTTATACAGAAGTAGGAAAAATTTATAATCAAGTTAATTGCATAACTAGCAGCTGAGAGATCTGCCCCACAGTATATCTCATTATTATAATGAAATATATAATATGCAAATTCTCAAATTTTGTTTTTGATTGGCTTTGCAGCAGTTTAATCAGCAGTCTGCACCTCTTCATCACAATTTTCGATTATGCCCTCACCAAAAAACAACATGCAAGTTTTCCATTGGCTTCTTGAAAATATTAGAACTGAATGGCTTGTGGAAATCTTCCAAAGATGCGGTTTTGAAGGAGTGTTCCTTTGCTATTTTTCAAAGTATAGAATTTTTATAGAGCTCATTTGATATGATCTCTGATATACATTATGCTTGTGAACCTACTTAATTGTGGCTTCTGATAAATGGCATCCAGCTTTATATATGACAATTGCCAGAAGGATAGTCTGCGTGATGCATTTTGATAACACTTAATAAGTGATAAATGTGGCATTGAGTTGAGTTTACAAAGCACACCAGGTGCAGCAAACACACACAGCTGTTAACAGGTGTGAACAGTTGTTTACCAGCATTATTGGCGTTTGCTTATTTGAGTCAGCTTCCCAGGTTTACTACTGCTGCTAAGTGAGTCAAACTTATCTTAATAGCAGTGTCGCCAGTGTCTGTGTTTTCCAGCACTGCTTAATTTAGAAGAAATCAGCATGACTGAAAAGTGGCTTTCTTGCAATTCACCTAGATTTGACCTTCCCAGATTGGAAACTTGGTTAACTGGGCACATATCTGTTGACTCTGGGTTTTCTGCCAAATGGAGTCTGCCATTCCAGCAGTGCATTTACAATCATCAAACCTTGCTGGAAGGAAATGTTCATAAATTGGAAAACTGCCTGAATTTACCCAAGAAGAAAGTTTAAAGAATGAAAACAAAGGGGACTTTCTTTTCCCTGGGGCCTTTTACTGTTTGTTATGTCCTGGATTCATCTGGCAAGGTTCAAAATCCATGTCTCTCCTGGGTAGGTATTTTCTTTGCAACAACTCTACCTCTATACCCTGGAGAATCAGGGTTTCATGTTCATTGTAAGAGTTAAATTTTACCTACACTTTTAGGGCAAATATATACTCCAAGTGTTTTTTATTCTGATTCTCGCAGCTGTACTATAAATGTTTCAGGCTTTGAAACAATTTGATAGTGTTTGGATTGTGTTTGACAAATGAGACAACTAGTACACGACTGTGTTCCACTGCTGAGGAAGGCTCCTCAGACTTGAATGTGAATTTCAGTTGGTTAATATTTCAATGTACAAAAATGGAATGCTACAACTAAACCAGTTTGTCCTCAGTTAGGAAGAGGGTGCATAATAGGTTCAAATGGAATTTGGGTGGTGAAGTTGTGAGGGCTGAGGGATAAAGTAGATAATGTACACCTTCCCCATTACCACATAATTAAGGAGAAAGTGGCCATTCAGAGGCAAACAGTGGTTAAGAACAAGCACATGGCATGTGATAATCTTTCCCTACACTGCATTTAACCATGTGGATTTTACTAAAAGCAAAGGAACCCTGACTGCATCAAGCAAAAAAACAATTATGAAGACAATTATATTCATATTATAAATGATAATTGTTATATGTAATTAAATCAAGCAAAAATTTGGCAAACCAGAGATGGCTTCTCCTGCAGAATTCACAAAAAGGTTGAATAGATGAGGATGGAACCAAGTTTTTCAACCAAATGTAATCTTATTATTTTTGGGCCACTTTCTTCTTAACAATGTTTACCAATCCTTAATTATGCAGCGTTATGTTCCAGCATTATTACAACCACCATAGATGATTAAGAAGATCAAATGTTAGAACTGATTTTTAAAAGAACAGTCATTTGCTTTTCTTCTTAAGCCCAATTTAGCATCCTTTCATGTTCTTTATAATTAGTATCTTGGCTCAGATTATAGCCTCACCACCCCTGAATGTGTCAAATTCTGGTGTCACTGTGAAAGAGAGAGGCAGGCCTCAACTTAAACTATGGTTGACAATAGCAGGGTTCTAGGAAAGAAGCGACATTGCAGTTTAGCTTTTTTAATTGCACAATTCCTTATAAAAGTTATTTCTCCTCTGTCTTAAGGTTAATATTGGAATGAGATAACAAAGCTCACTGGTAGCATTGTCAGCAGAGTACCCTTTCTCCTTCCTGAAATGACTGCAGACTCAGGGAGTAGTTGAGCAATTACGGAAACCCCAGCATGACTCTTCCAGCTACTAATTAATCCCACTGTTAGGTGGTAATGGGAGAAAGATCCCAGGGGTGTAGGTTGAAATTCTTTCTAGCTGAGTACTTGAAAATCGGATAGGCTTATAGAAATAGAGAGCTTTTAAGCCACGGAGCACATGCCTATTGCATAACACACATTATGATGTGGTAAAACATGCACAAGAAAAACCCATGTTTGTTGTGTTAATTTGCTAATACACATCTTCTTAAACTTTCACTGAAGTCTTTCCTCCTTTCATGATATTAAAGGAAGAAGAATAGTGGTAAGACTCGAGTGTATTTCTCTAAATAAGTTTAACCTAAAACTTAAGGGCCAAAAATACTGGGAACACCTAAGTACATAAGAGGAAAAGCTTTTAATGTTAAAAGAAATAAAATGTATATATTTCCTTTGTGTTCTTAAGAGAAAATGTGTTCATGTTCAAATGAAACACAAAGTTAGATAAGGTCTTATCTAACAAGAGGCTGGAGAAGGAGTGTGCCTTTGAAGTTCACCTTTCCAGAAGAGTTATCTGGGCTTCATTTCTATCACTCTCACCATGCTTGCTTTTTCTAATTTCTGTTTAGACACCAGCCCAATTATCTTTTACTGGGTTCCTTTCAAATCATCTCAGAAATGTCAAGATTTCAGCAAAACCCTTATCTTGTTATTTGACAAGGTTTCTCATTCTCCAAGTTTCATTTTTATCATACTTCTTGCTTTCTGGGAGGAGATCATTGACTGAGTCCTGGTCAAAAACAGTGGAAGGAAACCCATTGTATTTTGGCATGCGCTTGCTCCTTCCAGTTCTAGATTCATTCCAGGCCTGAGAAATATGCCTCATCTACAGTGTACTGGTCATTGAGAACATGAATAAATATTATCTTGAGTGGAGATGTCTGACCTCTAAAAAAGAGGATAGTGACTTAAAGAGCTCCTTCATTGGAGCTCTACTTCCATTATAAAACAATCATAAAGGAATTATGCAAATATGCCATAATAGCATCATGCCTGCTAACATTCAATCAATTTCTACTCACTTTGAAGAGTATTTAACCATTTTTTTATTATCAGAAAAAAACATAAGTAAATTTTATATATTGAAGATATTAAAGAGACCACCCTTCTATAAGTCAAATAGGTTTATATAGAGAATGTCAGAATTATGTGGAATTCTTTGATATATTTGGAAAAAATGAGCTATTTTATTTGTAAAAGTGTCAACTATGCTTCTCTCACATGCTAATGAACTGCATAGTCAGTTGTTAATAATAAAATGTAGTGCTGTTAGAGTTCTGCTTATAATGATGGAGTCTTTTTATATGTTTTTCATCATAATTCAAGTCTAGGATATTGACCCTGACCAAAAGTCCCGTCATCCTAAAAGTTAATCATCATCATCTTCATCATCATCATCATCAGGAGTAAAACGTAGTGAAAGAACAAGAGCTCTGAAACTAGGATATTTTCTAAGGTTGTAAATGGAGTTAGATAAACTTTATAATTAGCCTTTAGAAGAAAATCCAGGTCAAAATTTTTTTTCAATTAACCTCTTGAGTGTCTCATTAATCAAAACCTACTTAAAGTGATTTTCTTATTCTGAACATAATGTGATGTAAAGTACACTATGTTTATAAATTCCCATTATCACGGCTATAACAATGTCACAGCAGTAGACTTTCGTTTGTTTCTTTTTGCTTTTGTTTATTTATTTGCTCTATCTTTCAAGATGTTTATGAGGGAGGAATTACCTATCCATTTCATGGTGTACACTTTTATGCTTACTAGTCCATTGCTTTAGGAAATATGAGATACATACAAAAAGGGAAATTAGTTTAAATTTAAAATGTGTAAGTCATGGTAGACAAGCAGCTCAGAGATTGTATCAATGCTATTACAGTCACTGACAGATTTGGAGAACGAAAAAAAAAAGAGAATCAGATAAGCCAAGTTGAAATCTCCTGCCCTCCATTCTCTCCTAACATTTATATATACTGTTGGATATGACTGAAACAGTAATTGCAGTACTTTCTCAGTCTGTCCATCACTTTGCTCAATGGTAGCCACAAGGATAAAAATGAAACATCTATAGGTCCTGATAATTTTAAAGGAAAATGGGTTATAGTGCATTGTGGGTAAAATATGCAAATGATCAAGACAGTAGAGATAATTAAATGTTTTTAAGTCAGAATAAAATTACTGTCTTTTATTGAACCCCTCTTTTGAAAGAGACACAAATTCCCTGTAGTCATTGTTACAGGAACTGCCTTGTTGAAATAAAGGGAAACTCGACAGATGAGGAGATAAGGAAGCCTGAGGATTTACAATAGGAAAACATGAACAAATAAGTAAACACAAAAGAGATGCCGGATTTATGATATATGCCACTTTTCCTCGATATTATTTCATTTGTTTTGGTAATTCATAGATATACTTAAATAGAAGTAGCAGAGAACAGTGTAGAAGTAAACAAAGTTAGCTCATAAGGAGTAATAATAATCATTAATTGGAAGTGGAACTGTGATAACATTTACAACTTAAATGAAAATACATGTGCATATTTTGCTCTATATAGGTATATATTATATATGTCTATAACATAAATATATGTGTGTAGGTGTGTATGTGTGTGTATATTTATATATATTATTTATATTTCACTACAACCTGAAACAATATAATTCTTAGAAATTAAAAGGAACTCAATGAATATTTGTTGAATTCATGACTAAATAAATTAATAAAACTGGTCATTACAGTGTGTTGATTCTCAACACAAATGTCTATGCAATATTAGTACTAACCTAGTGCAATTGGAATTGTTAATTTTCTCTAAACAAAATAAGTTTGTCAGTGAATTACTGGGCTTGTATAGATCAAAAGGAAGATTTAAAATCCCATTTGACTACATTTACATACTAAATATTTTCAAACAGTCATAGCCCTACATTGTCTAATGCTACTTAAGTTGTAAATAGAAGTGATGTATTTGCACACTTGAGCATGCATGTGTGTGTGGGTATTCACACATGTGCAGGCGAATGCATGCTTTCCTGACTGGACATCTTTTGATTTGGTAAAGCTTATTTTTACTGCTGGGCAGTGCTATCTGCACTGTAATCAGGAGATTAATTTGACTTTTACTGTCAGCAATATGATTACAAAGTGAGCTTTGGTTATAAACCATTGTTCATATTTATAAGTGCCAATGAGAAGATTTGAGACTTTTAGGCAGTATTGTTATTTCCCTGAGCTTTACTTTTCTTGTTAAAAATAAGGAGATATCTGTATGTATTATGAGTACTATCAACAGCTCTTTAGAGATACATGTTATTTTAAGGCAATTTTGGAAGCCATGCTCTTCGTAGCCTTTGCCCCCTTTATCCAGCTTTATCCTGTAAGTATATTCCAGGAAACTCTTCCCAAATAAAAAAGTCTAGGAAAGAAAAACCTTCAGAATTTGACAATACAAATTCAATGTGAAGATAAATTAAGAAAGAATCAAAAGAAGGTTCTACTTAAAAATGACACTTCAATGACTTTTTTAATACACAGTTTCATTTCCTTATCTACAGATATCATAACTTTGGAGGCACTACCATAAGTAGTTTATCTCCATTTGCACTTCGCTTCCGTATCTAAGATGTTATGATAGCCTCAAACACCTAGTCTTCTCTAAGCTCAATATTCACTCCTTTAGCCAGAGTAAACACTAAACTTCACAGTCATCAGAATTACAGTTTAGCTGGGAACTCCTTGTCATAGTGCACAGAAATACTTAGACTAGACTTTTTCTAGTTTTCTGCACAAAATAACCTTCTTAATACTTCCTCCCTGTACTATTCCTCGTCTATAACTAAATCTTTAGTGTATTACTATTCTCTAGTTTCTGCTAGGTACATTTTTCTCTTAGGCAAATTTTCTTTTTCTTCTCCAGTATCAATCATATGCTGAATTACCATTTCTTCTAAAGACCATTTCATGGCAATCTTGCATTTTTTATTCACACTATTATTATGCCCATTTGTTCCAATCGCTTTTTATCCAATTTTCTCATCTGTTTCTAACGATCGGTATTGCAATTTCTTAACTATCTCCTGCTGGAATCCAACCTGAGTTAAGTCAGTTCTGCCTCTTTTTGTTCTGAGTTTAAATATATTCTTACTGATGAAGATTTTGAAATTGCATTATAAAGAAAAAGGAACTACCTAATGTGTAAATTAGCAAAAAGGAACTAACTCCCTTTCTTTCTAAGATGTTAACACACAGCTAGTCCTGGGTAATATTTTTATAAAGATATGTTAATGAATATTAATTGGATATTTATTTTTACTGTTGATATTGGTAATTTTAAAAATATATAATTCATAAAGGGCATTGACCATTTTTTTTCTTTATATACTCAATAATACAAATTAAATTATCAGACAATTCATTTTTTAACATATCCTGAATAGTGGAATTAATTTTCTTTGTTTAGCTATGCCATGAAGACTACAGGATTATCAGTCTTGATAAACAATAGATCTTAATTGCAGTATTGAGCTCTCACTTAAGCTACGTTTTTTTTTTTTTTTTTTTTACTTTTAGAAAATTGACCAGTTGTTTATGATTCTCATTCCCTTTTACTTTCAAATTTTTCACCTAAGCTTGCCATAGAACTAAATTATAGCAGCTGGAATATTGATGGAAATGATATACACAATTCCAAACCCTGCTTCTAAAAACATCCAGTGCAATTCTCTACATATTCTCTCTCTTCTCTTTTATCAACAAGATGCTGAGAATATAACGTCAGCCTTAAAAACCTGAGGGATGGCAGAACCACTAGATGGAAAGAACTTGGATTTCTGAATGACTATGCGAGCAGATCCATTTCATTCCTCAACCTGTGTTGAGCTATTATGTTAGTACAAAAGTAATAGCAGTTTTTCAGATTAAAAGTAAAGGCAAAAACTGCAATTACTTTTGCACCAACCTAATATAATGTGAATGAGAAATAAATTGTTACTGTGTTAAAACACTTAGATGTTTCAATTGATGACAAATTCAAAACATAGAATGTTAACACATTAAATCTGTCACAGGAAGACTATGAGGGAGGATTAAATTTAAGAAAAGCTGAGGAATTCCTGAAGGAACCTGCATCTCAGAACTCACAAAAAAGCAAACGAAGCATTCACATTGTAGAGAGATTAATACCTGCTTTAAAATTTCTAGATCATCTCATTTATAGAATAGCAACTGACTCACAGAAAGTAGACACACACACGAATAAGGCGAAAATGCCAGGCACCGGGCTTACCCCTGAAATCCCAGCACTTTGGGAGGCTGAGGTGGGCAGATCACTTGAGGTCAGGAGTTCAAGGCTACCCTGGCCAACATGGTGAAACTCTGTCTCTACTAAAAATACAAAAATTAGCTGGACATGGTGGTGCATGCCTATAAACTTAGCTACTTGGGAGGCTGATGAATCACTTAAACCTGGGAGGTTGTGGTTGCAGTGAGCCGAGGTCACATCACAGCCACACCAGCGTAGGTGATAGAATGAGGTTCCATCTCAAAAAAAAAAAAAGAAAGAATAAGGTGAAAGTTCATAAAGTAGCCCTGTAGACACTATTGAATATCAGCTTCAGTGTAAGACAAAGCTCAGTTTAAACCTTTACTTGATTACTTCTTTGTCCTATGACTTTTTGAAATTTACTTCATCTCTCATAGACTTAATTTCCCCATTTGTTAGACATAAAAATATTGACCTATAAAGACTTATTTAACATATATATTTATAAATACGTAAATACATACACGCCTATATGTATATCTTTACATGTACATGTATGGAAAAATGACTAACAATGCCCGTCACATGGAAACACCTAAGAAATGACCATTGTTTAAAGTTATAGATATTAAGATAGGTTAGCATAAAAATATTGTCTGGCACTCATGATGAACTGGAAGTCAGTCCATGTATTCTGTTTGACAGATGCATTGTTATGGGTCACATTGTGTCCCCCACCAAATTCAGACATTTTTGTCCCAAGACCCAGTATTTTAGCTTGTGATCTCATTTGTAAATAGAATCTTTACAGAGGTAATCAAGTTAAAGTGAGTCAAGTTAAAATGAAATCATTATTTAAAGGGGATATGTGGAGATGGATACGTATTTAGGGGGAATGCCATGTGAACATGAAGAGGGACATCTATAAGCCAGTGAAAGAGGTCTGGCACAGATCCTTCCCTGCAAACCTCAGAGGAATCAACCTTGCTAACACCTTGACTCCAAACTTCCAGGCTCCAGAACTGTAAGACAGTACATTTCCATTGTTTATACCAGCCAGTTAGTTTGTGGTACTTTGTTACAGCGGCCCTATCAAACTAATACATATTAACTATTTAAAAATTTTTTAAAATAAAAGAATCATATAAAATCTCTCAAGGCAGTTGGGAAACAATAATTAACAGAACAATTCAGCTGTTGCTATTGCCACCACCCCTGAAAGACTGAGCTCTGTGTAAGGCCCCATTGGCAGAGGCATGGGATCTTGGTTCAACACAAACCCTCTGATGTCTTGAGGAGGAGAGACTAAAAGTAAAGGATTGGTTTCACTGACCCCTGTCCTTCTGAGGATAACAACCTCCATCCATAATACTACTGTGGTAGAGGTCCCTATTCCCTTTGCCTTTTCAACGTGAGAAAACTTGATATCCTGAGAGGGTCTGCAAGGCATTGCAAATCACAGACTTTGTAGAAAAACATCAGGTGTGCATCTCACCTGAGGAAAACATTAATTCCTCAAAGTTTTTTCTTTGTGGAAGTAGGAACAGAGATTTAAAGAGGAAGTATTTAAACAAAGTTTCAAAGTTAAAACATTTTAAGAGTTTCTTTTTGATTGTTTGAGGTATTTTAGCTTTTAATTTATTACTTTTTATAATTGGTGTCCATGGTATTAACACTGGGAAAGATATTGGTAGACTGAAACTATGTTCATTATTGATGAGAATGGTGGCTCTCTCTCAGTGGGTACTGTACTTCCTCAGCAACTATGAAAGGAAACACACATGGTGTAAACTAAAGTAGTGGAAACTAGAGCTTAGGAAACTGGACTAGGCATGGTCAATTAAGAATTATTTTCTAGACTTAGCATCTTTCACATAAGCTGAAATGATGTTATTTATTTCTCAGATTTTTTTTTATTTTGCAAAATAAAAATGAATACCTCTGAAACATGCCTATTTTATACATTTTATTCAATAAATCAAACCCAATTCTATTTTTCATTACATGTTACAAAATATATAGTCCTGAGCAGCTTTGCAGACCCCCAAGTAATATATAAGATTGTGTGTATATAGACAGATACATAGATACATAAATATATAGATATACAGATAAATGATAGCTATTATAAGGAATCGGGTTTTGTAATTATGGAGATTGGCAAATCCAAATATGTATTATGGGCTTGAATCAGGTTTTGTAATTATGGAGACTGGCAAATGCAAATATGTTATTATGGGCTTATAGGCTTGAGACCCAGGAGAGCTGACTGAGCAGATGAGGTCCCAAGACAGTCTGCTGGGGAATTCCTTTGATCCTGGGGAGGGTAGTTCTTTCATTTTATTTAGGCTTTTCAGTGATTGGATAAAGTCTGCTCACATTATCAAGGTCAGTCTGCTTACTCACAGTTCACTAATTAAAATGTTAATCTCATCCAGAAAAAATCAACACATAAAATTAACCATCAAAAAGCCATGGAGCTTTCTACTTGAAACTATAGGTCCAGCCTAGTTCTCAACTTCTCTATCGCTTTCTCTTATTGCTAGAAATCTTTGACTCAACATCAGGACTTTAGCATCATCGCTGTTATTATCCCAGGATCTGAGACCAGGGCAACCTATACCCATTAGAAGAACCCTGCCATTTTTGCTGTCCTAGCCTGGAGGACACACCCTAATCACTATACTTAAATTCTATTTTCATTTCTGTGACTAAAAGTCCCTCTCTTTGTTTAACTGGCAATGGATTCTAGCTCTAACTTTTTTTCCTGTTGTCAAGTCCCTTGTTCTGAAATTTGCTAAATGTCTGTCTCCTCCTGAGCATTAAGATAATAATTGAGAATTATATATATATATTGTGTGGCAATCTACAGAAAAATCTCCTTTGTTAACAGTTGTTCTTCCAAATATACAGTGTCTTTAGCTTAAGTTCAGTGTCAATGTTTCATCAAATGAATGTCAGGAACATCTTAAAACAACTGTATTAGCCTGTTCTCATGCTGCTATGAAGAAATACCTGAGACAGGGTAATTTATAAAGAAAAAAGGTTTAATTGACTCACAGTTCTTCATTTCTTGGGAGGCCTCAGGAAACTTATAATCATGGTGGGAAACACCTCTTCACAGTGCGGCAGGAGAGAGAATGAATGCCAGCAGGGTAAATGCTGCACACTTATAAAATCATTCAATCTCCTGAGAACTCACTCACTATCACTACAACAGTGTGGGGGAAACTGCCCCCATGATTCAGTTACCTCCCACCAGGTTGCTACCATGACATGTGGGAATTATGGGATTACAATTTAACATGAGATTTGAGTGGGGACACAAAGTCAAACCATATCAACAGCTTTCTGCTTCTAAATATTGCCAAAGCTTTCCTCCAACTACTTCCTGCAAAAAAAAAAAAAAGACTATTATATTTATAAGTAAGCCATTATAAGCATTCACCTAAATTTTCTAAGTGAGCACCTGCAACTTCTGTCTACCTTACCATCATGCAAATAATATAATTGGTAAATACAGGGCCAATCTGACCATCTGCTCCATCCAGCTCATCTTGCTAAAAACAAACAAAAACAAAACTTTACGTATTTCAGTAGTCTTCTCTTCCTTATCCAATATAACATCATATTTATTTCTTCATTTAATTCCTGCTACTTTTATATTCTACCCCATTCTTGTGTTGTTTAGTAGCCACATATCTTTGTGCTACTTAACCCGGTATTTCCATATCTTCACTTGACTGTAAAATTACTGGCCTGTAAAATCACATAAAATGATGTGATCTCACCTTTATTTCCAGGTACATCTAGCCATAGCCACAAAATCCTTCTCAAAATTAAGAGTTATGTTTATTTCACCTTTTAATATAAGAACATTAAACACAATCATTAAACTAATTTGTGAATAGTGAGTATAATTTCAACAGTAAAAGTATCAACACTATGGTGTTTATCATTGTTTAGCTTTAAGAATGCTGGGATTTTACATGCTGGTTCACTGAGTCTCCAAGCAAGCTTAAACATTGACAGGTTCTAAAAAAAAGTCTTGGTAATTAGTCAACATAAATAAGTTAGTCAATAAAAATAACTCAGGTTATTTTTACTTAATGTAAAATGTAATAATTTGATACCTGTATCACAAAAAGAAGGGCCTACTGTTGATTTTAAATGGTTGGAGGGAAAAAATATGGATTTTTCCAAAGGGAGGAGCTGCTATGTTATAATCCCAATTTTACCAAGTATGAATTAAGAATTACACATATTGCATGGCTATACATAGAAGAATCTCCTTTAACAGGGATCTACTTTAGCAAAGTCATAATCTAAACAGTATGACTACTACTGCATCATCAACAGTGATATTCTACTGAAGCAAGAATGCTCAGCTGAGAGAATTTCCTATATGAGGACTAAGGATGGAAGATGAGGTAAAGACTTAAAATAACTACATCCTTCTTTCTGCTGCACTTCTTTAGTTATAAAGTGTGCTGTTACAAGGGATCAATTTAATTAGGTCATTTAAATAGAATAAAAATGTGGAGTCACTCTATGTCCAACATGTATGCCTATGGTTTTGAAGTACAGAAAAGTGCCTAGATCAAAAGGTGCACTCAATAGTGAACCTATGTCAAAAAATACAACATTGTAAGTACTCCAGAGTTCCCTTTCTGCCCCACTTTCAGTAACTAGTCCCTCAAAGGTAACTGGTATCCTGACTTGACAAAATAGATTTTTAAATATATTTTTGTACTTTATACAAATACACTATAAATATAATATCTTATATAAATATGTTGTACTTTACATTAATACTTCACAAACCTTTTGTACCTTAATTCTTTTGCTCTACCATGAAGTTTCTAAAACCCATTCATATTGTCACGTTTCTGTAGATTGTTCATTCCCATTTGCTATATGACAGCCTCCTATGTCACTATATCCTAATTTATCCATTCTATAGTTGATATGTATTTGGGTAGTTTTCAGTGCGAAGTTATTAAAAATTATGATTCTTCTATAATAACTGTAGTTCATTATTTTGGCTAATATATGTACACATTTCTGAGAGGAGGTGGTTTTATTCCTGATTTTAATTCTTATAGATGATATAAATATTTCAACAATATTAATTCTTTCAATCCATAAGCATGTTTTCATTTATTTGTGGACTCTTTATTTCATCAATGTTATATAATTTTTATTGTAGAGATATTTGACCTCTTTTGTTAAATTTATTTCTAGATTTTTGTGGGTAGTTTTTGTACCTAGTGTAAATGGAATTATTTCTTGTTTTTTTTTTTGTTTTTTTTTTTTTTNTTTTTTCAAATAGTTTGCTATTGATGTGTAGAAATGCTACTGACTTTTCTATGTTTATTTTGTATCCTGCAACTTTACTAAATTCATTTATTAGTTCCAATAGGTTTGTGTGTGTGTGTGTGTGGGGGGGGGGTGTGGGTGTGCGTGTGTGTGTATGTGTTAGTCTGTAGGATTCTATGTATATGACTATATAGTCTGCAAATAGGGACCATTTGACTTTATCCTTTTTAATTTGGACATTTTTTATTTCTTTCTTTTGTCTAATTGCACTGGCTAAAACTTCCAGTACTATATTTAGTAAAAGTAGACATCCTTGTCTTGCTCCAGATCTTAGAAGAAAAGCTTTCAACTTTTCCTGTTCAGTATGCTGTAGACTTGTCATATATGGCCTTGCTTGTACTGAAAAATGTTCCTTTTATATCCAGTTTATATTATGAAGAGATGTTGGGTTTTACTGAATACTTTTTTAGTATCTACTGAAATAATTGTATTGTTTTTTGATTCTCTTTTTTATTGCATTTTAGGTTTTGGGGTACATGTGAAGAACATGCAAGATTGTTGCACAGGGACACACATGGCAGTGTGATTTGCTGCCTTCCTCCCCATCACCTATATCTGGCATTTCTCTCCGTGCTAACTCTCGCCAACTCCCCACCCTCTGCTGTCCCTCCCCTATTTCTCCCCTGAGACATCCTTTCATCTATGGGATGAATTTCACTTGATCATAATTAGTTTCTTTTTTTCTGATACAGGGTCTCAATCTCTCACCCAGGCTGGAGTGCAGTGGTGAAATCACAGCTCACTGCAGCCTCGACCTCCCAAGCTCAGGTAATCCTCCCACCACAACTTCTCAGGTAAATGAAATTACATGCATGCAGCACCACACTGGGCTAGTTTTACGGTATTATTTTTTTTATTTGCAGAGATGGAGTTTGCCTTGTTGCCCAGGCTAGTCTGAAACTTCTGGGATAGAGTGATTCACATGCCTTGGCCTCCCAAAGTTGTGCAATTGCAGGCATTAGCCACTGTGCTTAGCCAGTGAATGATCTTCTATATATATAGTTGAATTCTGTTTGCTAGCATTTTCTTGAGGATTTTTGTGTCTGTGTCTATTAGAGATAATGGCTTGCAGTTTTCTTTGTGTGTGTGGGTATATTTTGTCTGGTTTAATATCAGGGTAATGTTGCTCTGGTAGAATGAATCTTAGAAGTCTTTCAATTTTTTGGAAGAGTATGACTAAGGTTGGCACTAGTTTTTCTCTTAATGCTTGGTAGAATTTAGCAGTGAAGCCATTGAGTCCTGGGCATTTCTTTGATTGGAGATTTTATTGCTGCCTAGATCTTATTACTCACTACAGGTATATTTCTATTACTTTCTCATTCAATCTTGGTAAGCTGTATGTGTCCAGAAACTTATCCATTTCCTCTAGGTTTTCCAATTTGTCGGCATGTAGCTGTTCAACTCAGAAGAATTTCCAAACAAAATCTAAATATGAAATGCATCTTGACCACACATTTTCCCTATGGCTGTGCACCATTCTTCTACTCACATTTATAAGAAAAATCTTAGAAAAACATGGCCATTTTCTTTCATTTTTTTTTCTTGAACCCTCTCTCAGCTTAAATAAAGGATCCAATCAGAAAATAAGGGACTCACAGAGACCTTGCAGCGTGTCAAGCTTTATAAATAATTTCAAGGATAGAAGCAAATAAAGAGCACAGGCATAGCAGGGTGACTCCCTGTCCTTTATTTCAGCATGAGATGTACCTTCTAGCTCTGGTCAAGAGGAGTGGTCTCTAACTGAGATAAACAGTAGCTCACACGGCAAGGAAGATTCAGATAATGAAACAGCTCTATTCTATACTTGGATAGTTACACAGTTTACGTGGTATTTTCCAAAATCCCAGGCCTCATAAACCTATAAAGTCTAGGTTTGTTTACCATAGTCACTAAACCAATGACTACTAAAATAATCTAATGAATAAGAACTCTCTTCCAATATCATTGGTTTGTTTTCTAGTAGGTTATTGTTAGTACTTTACAAGTGGAGTAACCTAAACTTAATTGAGTTTATTCTTCCCTAGAAACATCAGCCAGGTAGAGGTAGACAAATGAACCAAAGTTCAAATGCTTTAATTTTTCTCTTCCCATCCTCTCAGAACGCGTTTGTTTATCAAACCATCAATAAAATTATACAAATTATATATTTTTTAATTTATATATTTTTTATTTTCAATGATAAGTTCTCAGTCTTTCTCCTATTTGATCTATTTGATCAGCTATTCTTGTAATGTACTTCTTCTTATTTCCTGACTTCCTGGGCACAGAATCAATCTCTCTCTCTCTCTCTCTCTCTCTCTCTCTCTCTCCCCTAGTTTCTCTCTCTCCCTTTTTTCCTTTCCTCATTGGCTACTAATTTTTCTCCCCTTTATTGATATTATTTTAATTTTGTTTTAAATGTCTAGGTATCTTGAGAGTACAACATAAGGAATAGTCTTTTGAATTCATTTCTCCTATTACTTTGTACTCACAGTCTAACAATTTCAAACCCCATTTATATGTTGAAGACTCTAAAATGTGTATCTTTTTCCCTATCCTTTCTCATTTCTTCATATGCCTAGCTGTCTTTCTTGACATCTCTGTTTACATGCCAATGCCCATCGGAAACTTCACATGTCCAAACTAAATTTCTGTTCTTGTTCTCCTCTCATATACTTTCCCATCTGGAGAAAAAAAAAAAAAAAAGGCAACTCTTTTTTTCTAGTAATTCAGGCTAAAACCATTGTACTTCTCTTGCTTTCTTTCCTTCTCTTACACTCACAGGCAGTCTATTATCAGGTTCTTTTGGCTTTATCATCAACATTTATAAAATATGTTGATATAACACTTATAAATAAGCAATTTACTTCTCCTCATCTCTGTCTCCAAAAATGAATTTAACTTGAAAGTAATAAACCTTAAGCTTCATGACCCCTCCTTAGTATAAGTCCTTTCTATTCCTCCGGGAATGAAGGAGAGTCATCAATCTTTGTGCTGTAGGCACAGGGTTCGGTCTGCACTACAATGCGTGCTGGTGAGAGATTGGAAGCCAGGAGAAGGGAGCAGCATGCTGGCAACACTACCTCTACAACCATCAAGTCCAGAGCAACACTTGCCCCTAGTTGACCTTGAACAGTATTTGGACTCAACAACCACTCATTCCAAGAGATAAGTATCTGACGGTAACTTGGTTCTCTCTGGGAGATGACCATTGTGAGCCAGGCTTATCCAGCCCCTGAGGACTATCACAGTGGTAGCAATGGTGAGTGAGAGTGAGAAACTCCAGAAAATGAGGAGTAGGTCAAGTTAGGACTAGTGTTTGGGGTTGTGTATTTCCCTAGGGTTCAAGGACGGAAGATTAAAGAGCTGGAGCCTCAGAAGGGTTCACGCCAGCAGCAAGGACAGCCTGGCAAAGAACTACAGTGAAAGTTGTAAAACAGAAAGTTACTTTTTTTAAACCATCAAAGATTAAAGAAAAATTTTGTTCAAGCATGCTTGAATAAAAGAAGTTTTGACTTTTTCAACAAGACAATTATCTTTCTATTCTTTCTGCCATAAAATTGTTATATAAACTGTTGACCAAGGAAAATGCATCTGGAGGTATCGGAAAAAGCAACACAGAGATACAGCAGGCAGGTAATAATAATAACACTAATAACTTACCAATTCTAGGTCTTTTATGATGCCTGTTGATATCATGTTGACAGTTTTATAACATTTGAAGTCTACGTTTTCTAAATAAATATTTACTCCTACCTGACTTGGTAGCAATAAGTTTGTATTTTCAAATTTCACATCTGCTCCTGTGTCTTGCTTACTCTTTATTCCAGGTGTCCATTTTTCTCTCACGTAGATAACTAACCTTCCTGATTTGTCCCTGTCTCTCTCCACTCAATTCACAAAAGGACAGCTAGAGGAATTATTTTATACTGTCATCTAGGCCAAGCCCCTCTTCTGTTTGAAAACTGTCAATCACTCCTGGTCTCATTTACAGTCAAGGTAAAAGTCATTATCAGTGGCCAAAATCTTACCCTACTTCTCTCTCTCACCTTACCCCTCTCTCTCTCTCTCCTCTTGTGTACCACTCACTCACCTTCAGTCAGATTGGTCTCTTTGCTGTTCTGAGAATGTAACAATTAGCCTCCTTGGTTAAGAGCTTTATACTTGAGTCCCTTTTCCTGTAAAATGCTCCCATATTCACACAGTCTTTTCCCTGATTACCTTAGGAATTATAAACAGCAGTATCTCCGTAAGAATTCTCCAGTCATTTTGTTTAAAATTGATTTCTCAACACCTACAAGGACATATTCTCTCTATTGGATGCTTCTGAATACCATTATCACCTTCTAAAATACTATCATGTCAACCTGCTTGTTTGTTTATTGCATTTATCTTCTCCTTGCTCTCTATAAAGACAAGAAATTCTGATTTGGTCACTTTCTCTTCTCTCTTCTAATATCTAAAAAATGCCTGACACAGTGTTGGCCCTCAGTTAATGCCTGAGGCATTCATGAATAAGCAAGTGAATGAGTGAATTGTTTATGCCTCCTGAACTCTTACAGCTCAAATTCTAAAGACAGAAACAGCAAAGTCTTCAATTATTGTTTTGATCCTAAGTATACTAGGAAGTTGTTGACGATTTGTGATTGATCAAGTAATGTCAGGAGATATTTATGGAAAATGGTTTGGAAATTTATTGAAGTATAGAAAAGCACCTGGATCCTAAGTGTATAGTACTGTTTGGGGGGGTGGCCTGTTTGGGGAGAAGATTAGAGACCAATTATTTAGTAATAATGTAAACTGGATCTGCACTAGAGTAACAGAAACAGAGTAGGTTCTTGGCACATTGATCCTGAAAGTTTTATGAATGATTTTTCTAGTTTTATTTTTGTTGTCTTTTCTATATTTATCCAAATATTTGGACTTGTGTAGGAGATTCCCAAATTCAAACTGAATTACCAAAAATTTCTAATGTTACTAAAGAATCCAAATCTACCATTGGTGAGGTTGTTAACAAGCCTTCAGGAAGTTTTCTTCTAGGAGCAAATGATTAATTATTTTTTAAAAATTCATTTGCTGCCATCATTTTAACCTGCAGAGGGTACAACCTGTGGTGCCTACCACCTTAATGTGTGTGGAAATGGCATATACATTTATTCCATCTGTGCATAAAACCACAGGGAAACTTATTCAACAAAATAGAAAAGGATACTAGCGGGAACAGTAGGTTTCCCCACATCTTTGGTTCCCAATGTTTATGGGAATCCCCTATCCCAAACCTAAAGATAGCAAATTACTCTTCACAGCCCAAAACATACACATGAAAAGCTGGAGAAAAGAGAAAACAGGTGGGAAGGGAAGAGGAGGGGGTGGAAGTAAATGAAAGAGAAGCAGGCTGACACCTGTTTTCCAGCACAATGATCATTAAAGTCATCATATGTTCTGCCAGAAGCTTTATTTTAAATACCCTTGTCTGCTACCTTCTGGGTTAAATAGTTTTGAATATACATTTAATTCAAATTACTTTCTATCACAGTCAGTGACTGCAGTTAAATTTACTAAACAGCTTTAACTTCTTCCAGAAAAATAATGAAGGGAGGTACAGGAAAAGCTATCCCCATCTTGTTCATTCAGGAACATTCATTACATCTGAATATAAAGTAGTCTTTTTGGTACCTCAATTAATGCAACCTGATTAAAGCCAGCTATCATAATTCTTAAAATATAAACATTTTTTAAAAGTGATAAAAGGCTTAGAATAGGCAATAATTTAATAGAGTAGTACTGGCCCCAAGAGGAATTCTCACTATGAGGCTAAGGTTTAATCTTCAAATGGAAATTTCTGGATACCTAAGCTATACCTACATCAAATTAATGTCTTACAAACATAAAGGTTAGTATGTTATGCTGCTTCAGCTAGCTGTGAAAATATGGGTCAGTGTTAATAATTGCAAGGTCCATCTATGATACAGCAAATGTTTTTCTGTTTTTTAAAATTAGTATTTATTGATTAGTATATAGTTATATGCTTCACTGTTATTACTATATCTATTAAATAAATATAATAATTGTTGCTGAACACAACAATTGCATTATGCTTTCTCTTGATATTTATATGTGTTTGTTGTGATGAACATAATGATAATCTGGAAGTGTTAAGTTCTGACTGTACGAATAACACTTATGTTTTTAAACAAATGGTGTGCTCATTTAATTTACAACTGTAGAATTTATTACTAACTATAGAATCATTACTGATAATTTTTAGGATATCAATAAAAAAACTGCAAAAAATATATACATTCTTAGATGAAAATGAACAATGTTTTAAGATTATCATGATATTAAGTATCTGGAATCAGCTTCGATGCTATGTCTTGTTAACTACCAATCATACAAACACTAGTATGTATGAACCAATCATACAGTCTAGACATAATAGTAAAAACAGCCACGCTGGACGATGATCAGCAGAAGGCAGATTGGTGGGGAGTACAGACACTGGAGAAGGGGATTTGTACAAACAAAACTCCCAGTCTTGTGATTATGGCACAAGCAGAGGGTCTGCTGTTGTTAGTAGAATAACTACAGTGTTGTAAGGTAGGAAGTCAGAAAAATGAATCCAGGGAAACTATGGCTACTGAAAGGACTGGAGTTCCTGGAAGGAAGGAACCAGAGAGGTGATCACATATTCTATTATTGGCCCCTGAACTCTTCATACATGATGCAGTCTCAAATCAGCTAAACTAAATACATAAGATTGGGTTTGAGATGGGCTTCTACCCAAGAAACAGAGTTTACATTTCTAATTTGTCTAAACTGACTTTGAAATGGCCCAGTTGTTGGAACTAGCAGACAAGTGTTTAAAGTGGCTATTATAGCTCCCCTCAGTAAAGTGAAGTAAAATATGCTTACATGAATGAAAATATAGGAAATCTCAGTGGAGAAATATAGATAATGTCATATAAAAAAACTAAGTAGAAATTCTAAAACTATAAAACAAATATACAAAATGTATTACTAGATGAACTTAACCATTCAATATAAATAATAGATGAATCAGTGAACTAGGAGATAAATTAAAATAAAGTATCCAATGTGAAGAACACAGAATAATAAAGCTTATAAATGATTAAGAGAGCCTCAGGGACCTTTGAGAAAATATCAAATGGTCTAACATACATATTATTAGAGCTCTAGAAGGAAAATAAAAGAGAAAATAGACCAGAAGAAAAACAAAGAACTAATGTCTGAGGATTGTCTAAATTTGATTTAAGTCAGAAGTTTCCACATAGAATATTCCTCTTTTTTTTTTTTT
>NW_016107349.1:3222674-3249395 GCF_001604975.1 Cebus imitator
CCTCCTGAGTAGCTGGGATTACAGGCACGCGCCACCATGCCCAGCTAATTTTTTGTAGTTTTAGTAGAGACGGGGTTTCACCATATTGACCAGGATGGTCTCAATCTCTTGACCTCGTGATCCACCCGCCTCGGCCTCCCAAAGTGCTGGGATTACAGGCTTGAGCCACCGCGCCCAGCCCACATAGAATATTCTTAACAAACAATAAGCAGATGAAAAAAAAAATACAAAAAAGCTGTGCTTCAGCACATCACTATTAAATTGTTGAAAACCATAAATAAATTAAAAAGGAGCAGATCTTGAAATTCGCAAACAAAAAATGATATATTTTATAAACTACATAAATGAGATCACTGATTTGATTAATAACTTACTTATTAACAGTATGTATATCCACTAAAGCATAAATAATGTGGGCTGTGAACCTATATATTTACATGGTTTTGTATATTTTACATGAAAAGATACAATGCATATTTTAATTCATAACTTAAATCATAAAATATTATAAAATAAACCAAGATTTAAACGTTGATAAAAAATTAAAATTATATTCTAAAGGAAATGTCAAATAAGAAAAGAGAAAGAGAACAGCACTAGAACAGAAATGGGAGGTGGGATAGAAAACAAATAATACAAGAGTGGAGCTGCACCCACTTAACTATACTACATGGTTATTGGCAAAACACTTTAATTAGAATGTAAGATTGTCAGAATGGATTAGAAAATAGCACACACACACACAAAAGGGAAGATTTAAATACATGCTATTTATAGGAATGCTACTTTAAATATCAAGACACAAACGACTTAAATTTATGAATATAAAAAGTTATACTATGCAAACAGTAATCCTAAGAAGGATAAAGTCACTCTATTCATATCAGATTAAATCGATTTTAAAGCAAAATATATTTTTGGAGATGGGGATAACTTTTTATTGATGAAAAGGTTAAACTGGCAGGGAAAACATAATAATCATAAACATGTAAGTGACTAGTCACAGAGCTTCAAATACAGGAATTAAAACTTAAAAGAAATAATGGGAGATATTACTTAATTCCACAGTCCTAGGTGGATATTTTAACATCTTTCAGCAATTGAAAGAACTAAAAGAAAAATAAGAAGACTTAGCATATTTGAATAGTGCTACCACCAACCTTGATTTAATGTCTCTTTCTTCTTGATTTCAATGATACTTGCATTTATAAATAATAACCTATATATTTTTCTTTCTATTTTTCTGAGACAGGGTCTTTTTCTGTCACACGGGCTGGTGTGCAATCACAGCTCACTTCAGCCTCAAAATCCTGGGCTCATGCAATCCTCCCACCTCAGACCTCAGGCTCTAAAGTAGCTAGGACTATAGGAATATAACCCCATGCTTGAATAATTTGTTTTATTTGCATTATTTTGTAGAGATGGGCTTTTTTTCTCTTTCTGTTTTCAGTCTTGCTCTGTCACTCAGGCTGGAATGCAGTGTCATGATCTCAGCTCACTGGAACCTCCGCCTCCCAGGTTTAAACAATTCTCTTGCCTCACCCTCCTGAATAGCTGGGATCACAGGTGCATGCCACCATGCCCAGGAAATTTTTGTATTTTTAGTAGAAACAGGTTTTTGCTATACTGGCCAGGCTGATCTTGAACTCCTGACTTCAGGCAATCAGCCCATGTTGGCCTCCCAAAATGCTGGGATTGCAGGTGTGAGCTACCATGGCTGGCTGAGATGAGCTTTTAAAAAATGACCTTATGGTGTTTCATAACAATTTCTTAATATAAAATGACTAGAATTATGGGGAAATTATTTTCTGACCAAAATTAATAAGAAATTGCTGTCAAAAAACACTAGGAAAGCTCAATATATTGGGGCAAAATGACACACTTTTACATATTCCATTGGAAAAAGAAGAAATCACAAGGTAGCTTTGAGTTACATGATAATAAAAAAAAAACTGAACAAATAAATATTTTGAGGGCACAGCTAAATTTTCTATTTGAAAAGAAAATGTATAATTTAAGTTAATAAGTTAATAAAAAGAAAAGTCTAAGAAATTCAATAATCTGAGATCCAACCTTAAGAATTTGAAAAAGAATAAATTAAGCCCAAAGTAAGTATAGGGAAAAAGATAAAATAGAAAAGGGCAAGAAGTTAATGAAATATAAATCAGAAAAATAATAATATAAAAATCAATAACCAATAACTAAATGAATTGGTAAATTTTGAGAAAGACTGATCACAAATTAAAGACGTGGCTCTGTGGCACAACGGGTGGCACACTGGACTTCTAAAATAGATATACAGATGAATGGAGCAAATTAGAGCACCCAGAAATAAAGCTGCAAACCTACAACCATCTGTTCTTTGGCAAAGTCAACAATAGCAAGCAATGAAGAAGGGATTCTCTACTCAATAAATAGTGCTGGAATAACTGGTTAGTCATATGCAACAGATTGAAATTGAACTCCTTCATTTAACCATACATAAAAATTAACTCGATGTATTAAAGACTCAAATGTAAAACCTAAAACTATTAAAGACATTAGAAGGAGACCTAGGAAATACCGTTCTGGGCATAGGCCCTGGCAAAGATTTCATGACAAAGTCTCCAAAAGCAACTGCAACAAAAACAGAAATTGACCAGTGGGATGTAATTTAATTAAAGAGCTACTGCACAGCAAAATAAACTACCAAGGGAATATACAGACAACCTACATAATGGGAGAAAATAGTAAGAAACTGTGCATTCAACAAAGGTCTAATATCTAGAATCTATTAGAAAATTAAACAATTCAACAAGCAGAAAACAACCCCATTAAAAAACTGGCAATAGACATGAACTTCTATCTTTTTTGAGATACTTCTCAAAAAAAGACATACATACAGCCAACAAGCATATGAAAAAAGACTCAACATCACCAGTCATTAGAGAAATGCAAATCAAAATAAGATACCATCACAGACAAGTCAGAATGGCTATTATTAAAAAGTCAAAAACAATAGATGTGGGAGAAATTGCAAAGGAAAAGGAATGCTTGTACACTGCTGATGGGAATGTAAATTAGTTCAGCCACTGAGGAAAGTAATTTGGAGATTTCTCAAAATACGTAAAACAGAATTTTATTAGAGTATATGCCCAAAGGAATATCAATTATTCTGCCATAAAGACACATGCACATTACATGTTCATTGCAGCACAATTTACAATAGCAAAAACATGGAATCAACCTAGATAAGCTTCTAGGTTGCCCATCAATAGTAGACTGGATAAAGAAAATGTGGTACATATATACCAAAGAATACTACACAGTCATTTAAAAAATGGATTTATGTCCTTTGCAGCAGCAGAGATGCAGTGGAGGCCATTATCCTAAGTGAATTAACTCGGAAACAGAAAACCAAATCCTGTATGTTCTCACTTGCAAGTGGAAGCTAAACCTGGTGTACACATGGACACAAAGAAGGGAATAGACACTGGGACCTACTTAAGGGTGGAGAGTGGGAGGAGGGTGAGGATTTAAAAACTATTGGGTACTACATTCACTACCTGGGTCACAAAATACTTTGTGCACCAAATCCCTGCAACACAGAATTTATCCATGTAACAAAACTGTACATGTACCCTCTGAAACTAAAATAATTGGAAGGAAAAAGCAAATATAAAAATAAATTTTAAAAATGAAATAAAATTCAAAAAATAATAAAATAAGTAAAAGAAGAAACATTACCAATATCAGAAAAAATGAGGTTTTGCTTATGTTTTCATTTTATGCCATAATAATTTAAAGATCATCTGATGAAGAGTGGTTTCCATATATTCTGCAAACATTTGTTGTTTGCAGAAAGGTCTATTCAGCAACATGTAGCATGATTTAAAAAACAAATTCCTCCCTGATTTAGTACAGAAATAAGTTTGATGACTAGAAAAATATGTTTAATTTAAACTAGAAATCAAATAACATTTACGGACAGTGTTTTGCCACCTAAAAGTATAAATATAGGTATGTGTCTAATATGTTTTAAATGTTGTCATTTTTTTCTCATATGTTATGGTATTTACCCTGGCTTCAAGAAAGCTTAAAATAAATATTAGCATTCAGTTTTAATAAAAATATAGTTCTAATTTAATGACACATAATTCTTCCACATTACTTAATTTCATATGCACTTAATATTTGTCAAATATGTGTTTTACTATTTTAAAACAATGCCAATAGTTTTAAGGCAAGCAAGCTACAAACAATGATAACAAAATAGTTTGTAAAAAATAGTTTGTTTCTGGGATTTCCAATCTGTTTGTTTTTAATTATTAAATTAAAATGATTTATTATTTTAATTATTTGGTTGTGTTCTTAAAAATCAGCATTCTTTTTTTAGGTCAATTTCCCAAAACAGGCATTTGGCAGCACTGCTTTTCCTAAGATCTATCATAAATTCCAATGGCTGTTAAAAGTAACAGTATACATTAGCAGACTCTTATGACACTGTATACCAAAAATGTCTAGGTCCACATACACCTCCACAAACACAACCTTCCCCTCACATGTATGCATACAAATGTAATTTCAATCAAGTGGATCATTGAAAGTACAGACTTTTAAATTTGGAAAGCACACATATCTTTTTCAAATACTTTTTTAAATTATGTTATATACATGTATTATATAAGTAACAGATAAATCTATTTTATGAATTGTAAAAGCAAGAGGAAAACAATTACTAGCTATGGCCATGCTGTGATATAGGAAAAATGGTTTATGAGTAAAATATGTGAAGAAATGTATGTGATTTTTCTTTTAGATAAAGTCTGGAAATTAAGGTCAATACAAGCATAAAGTATTGTAATATAGAATAATTACATTGAACATATAATTAATACATGTCACATACATATTTTGATATATGTAAAGATTACTTCAAAGTTAATTGATGCTCATGGGTCATTTTCTAAAAGAATTAACCAGTACCTATTCATTTATATGGCATTGCTAAGTTTATAGAGTCTTTGAAAAAGGAATATGCACACATGCACACATATACACAACTTATTTGGATTATGTTTTTTTCTATTAATTTTTAGGGTGGCGTGACCATATTCTATGCATTATTTAAATAGTTGATTTAAACATTCTCACAACATCTTCTTACTCACATCATGCTCAGCTATTATTTTCATTCTTTTTCATATGCAAAACAAGTATTGAGCAGAGGAAATACTTACATTTTTCTCTAAAATTGCATTGAATATAACTTGATATTTTATTAGCTATACAGAATTTATAATAATCATGAGCCATGGAATTATCATTAACACTTGTCATTCCACTGATGAGAACTGAAATGGTAGAAAATGGTGCTCTAATGAAAAACAGCCAACGAAATTTGCTTTTACATCTACAAGGATGGAGAAGTATTTGCTAGTACCAGTCATCAATTCATGTTCTTCTGAAGAACATGAATTGATGACTGGCACTAGCAAATACATCCAAGATTAAGTGCATAGATTTCTTGGATAATGAATACTATGAAATTGTGGCAGTGTTCTCTGTGTGTAGGTGGTCATGATATTCACGTACCCATATGGAAAGGTTCTAGGTTGACATGGTATTTCATCTTCTTTTGTGTGGCTTGTTATAGAATGTTTTAAAAATGCTCAGAGAACTCTATTATCACAGGAGATGCTAATTATTCATTCTGTCATATACATTACATTGAAGATCGGTTGATAGAGTCATTTAGTTGGTGAATCTTTAATTTCTGAGTTCCCATAGCAGATACACTGCTTTGAATATGAAATGTTGTTATATTGGCCAAGATAACTCTTGAATTGACAAGAGTTGAAAAGCAAATCCAGAGATGTATACAGGAATCTTCATGTAATACCATATTTCAGCACTTAAAAAATTACCTTGCTATCTTCAAGGATCTCCACGTAAAGTCAACAGGAGAATTAAAATATCTTCTCTAAAACTCAGGAGCAAATTTGCCCTTCTTAAATTCATAAAGTGAAACTGAGAAAGTCCAGGTCTCCTGGACAAATATCCTAATCCTACCCTTGAACTGGCATCGTTACAAGAGGATTGTTGTTAAGAGTTCAAGTGAAGCTGGGAAAGAGAACGGTTGCCAACCACTGCTCTCTAGGAAGCCCCACTAAGACCATGGGAAAACAAAGCCATTTCCAAAGATCACAGACTTTGAATTAAGAGAACCCAAAGAAAAACACAGAGTGGTGTGAAAGTTATGAACTGAGATGGCTCCACTGGCTTCATTTGGGGAGTGTGAGCTTGTCTGAGTGGCACATTCTACCCGCACAGACCAAACACCTTATTCCCCATTAACAAGTAGAGTCATGTGGGTTTCTAACACAACTGGCTTTTTCAGCTATGTGTTAATCACTCTTTAAACAGCAAAGTAGGAGGGCAGAGGAAAACTTTAAGAGTGAGAAATTCTCCTGAGATGTCAACTTGTAGAAAGGAATTAATGACACAAGTCAAACTGTTGTATTTTTTTTTTTAATTATTGATGTCGATTTGAGCCTGACCCTACAAATTTCAGTCATTTTGTAAACACATTCCTCTAGATTTGACCTCAGTATCCCTGTGGGGTAGAAACTACTAGATGGAATTTCTAATTAAAAAAATAGGGCTCCCAGCAATTTAACCCCAAGTTCCCCCATCATTTACCTTCACGCTCTCTCCTATAAGTGGCCTATAGTCTTTTATTCATACTGACAACTTGTGCTTGACAACACCCATGAAAAAATGACAGCTTTCCTCCAAAAGCAACACGCTGCATACTGAAGTTGCTTCAACACCTTGAAATTTACTTTACATACTGAAAGCTTTCCTATGTGATGATTAATACAAATCACAAAGGACCTATTTATAAAAAGATTCCTTGTGCACTTAGGGGATAGTTGCTAAAGCAATTTTCTTTTGCTTTGGGGCAAGACTGAGGAGAATTTTGACTTCATAGCTTTCTAGAACCTTCTTGAATTTACACAGGTGTGGAGTTCACACGTTTGATACGCATTTTTTTGTCTCTCTCTGATTTCTCTTTGTCTCTTCTCTTTCAGTCAGCCTCTGTCTGCATCCCTTTCTCATACTCCAGCTCCCTCTTTTTAAAGCTGTTTTAATGTTGATGGTAAATGAAACACACACTAGAAACTATACAATCATTGATCAACTTTCAGATTCCAGATTGTTCTCACCAGGCTGACTGACATTAAAATGGCTTCATTATGTGTATTGACAGGTTGGTCCATCCAGTCTTTCTCTGGCTTGCCACAGGTAGCTAATATATGGAACTTAAAATGGTATTTTACAATGCCACCTTTGCAATTTGTTTTGGTTCTTGACCAGAGCCAGAGGAATAGAGGAGTCCCCTTCTATCTGTGGGAGAAAGATTTCAAGATTCCTTGTGGAAACCCGAAACAGCAGGTATTGCCAAACCCTACATATACTCTGTTTCTTTTTTAAGTATGTACATATCTATAATAAAGTTTAATTTATAAATTGGGCACAGTAAGAAATTAGCATCAATAATAATCAAACAGAATAATTATAACAATAAGCCCACATTACTATTCTTACACTTTTTATTAAGTAAGACTTACTTGAACACAAGCAGTGCAATACTGTGATAGTCAATTTGAAAACTGAGATGGTTACTAAGTGAGTAAATACCAGGAAGCACAGACAGCTTGAATACACTGGACAAAGGAGTGATTCAAGACAGGCGGGATGGAGCAGGACAGCATGAGATTTCATCACATTACTCAGAATGCGGTGCAGTATAAAACTTATGCATTGTTTCTGGAATTTCCTATTAAATATTTTTGAACTGTAATTGACTATGGGTAACTGAAACCACAGAAAGTAAAATCATAAATAAGGAATGACAATTGTATTAGATATCTAAATCACAACTCTGAATTGTGGGATTCTCTCTCTCTCTCTCTTTTTCTGATATCCAGCATTAAATATATTCATTACATAACTAAGGAAATAACAGTAAGATACTTGGGCAATTGCTTTCATAAGTAAAATATTTTACTATTTGCATTTGCTTTGAATCACTCTGGAAAATTATGTCAATGGTCATTTTGTTTTAGACAACCTGATCTATTTTTACGTCCTTTTTTGTTAATATGTAAAACAGAACTTACTCCAAGTAATCAAAAATCAGAAAGAACAGCTCCATTTAGTCTCTCCCAAGATACTTCCTCCAAATCCAAGGGCAAGGAAGCTATCTTTTCTGGGGTGTGTTTGTTAGATGATGTCACAGAGATAGGAAGTTAAGGAAATAGATGGTGCCATAGTTATGCACAGGCTTTAAAAATCAGTTAAAAGCACTCCAATCATTCCTGAGGGGTAGTGAAACGTTTAAAAGAGATTACAGTCATAAAACTGAGTAAGGCTCAATTTTTTACTAATAGTTAACTCTTCAGCTGGGTCTAATTTTTTTTCCGCATTTCTTTCTACTCCTGTTAAAATAATTTCTTTTAAAATCTATTCCTTCTGCTCTAGGCAGTTTACACATTAAATACATAAAGAAGACTATGCCAGTCAGGGGCTAAAGTGCACAGGCTATTTTATTAATAGAGAGTCCTAATTAAAATTTTTGTTTTAATCTGTTTAGCTGTTATTATAAATTACATTAATAAGGACTTATCTTTGCATATTTCAGGTATGTACTCAGCACTGATTTTCTTTCATAAATTGGTTTTCTTGATTTAGACTAAAATTCTAAAGCTTAGTCACAATTCAAGAAGTAACTTGCTAATAAACAATATTTCAGCCATAGGTAAAAGGATTCTCAACTGGAAAGTCATAATCAATTTTTACTTCATCTTTGGATAGAAGACTAGATATTTGGTATTGTTGAATACTGATTATCAATTATAAAATGACTTTGATTTAAAAGAAGAATGCACCCGAGTGAGCTTTGATTGTTTAGTACCTAAAGCAAAGTAGAAATGTTTACCTTTCGCAGTGGAGACAGTCCAATAAAATCACCAAAGTTTTAAGGAATACTTAACTTATAAATTAACCAATCATATATATTCTAGAAATAGAACATTCTAAACCTTTTGTATCTGGTATTTTGTGCATTTCAGGATTAATACGAGCAGATTTGCCTTCAGGCCTCTTCCACACTAATCTTCCTTCCAAGAATAATCAAATCTGGAAAAACATCCTTTGGTACCTTACACAATTCTGGCTTTTTCCAGTGGAAATTCATGTGTAGCAGCTGAGAGATGAAAAATAGTGGATCACTGCTGCATTACAATTATTTTTTGAATATTTTTCAATGCCACTACAATACATATATTTGGGGGATGTGTGGAATTATTGAAAGACAGAGAAATTCTCAGAGTTTTTAATATAGATATTGAGTAAAATAGACAATATGAGGAATTTTTACTGATTTTTAATATATTATTTAGTTCAAATAATCTTTGGTTACTGGTAATCTTTACAAACAGAATGTTAGAAGCAGATTACAGGACGTCTGAATTTTTTGAGGTCATCATCATGTTTGATAAGTGAACATTATGACACAGATTGGCAAACACTACATTTAGAGGCTTACAATAGACCTAAGGAGGTACACACGTTTAAGGCAAGGAGTTTGAGGACCATCTTCCTACTTGTCTCTGAAACTAATTCGATTTAATGTAATCAACACATCTGATAGAATCAGTTTATTCTACACCTAGAAAAATGTTCAACTCAAGGAAGAGATTAGGTCTAAGTTATAGACTCACTAGACGAATGAGCATCCAACACAGTTCCAAATATTAAATAGAAGGTACAGACTGGCTTTGAATCAACCATATTTGGATTCTGGCCCTTATTTTTAATCTTTTTTTTATTTAAAGCTGCAGTTTTCTTCATGCATAAAATGAAGATAATTGTAGTCACCTCATAAAACTCTAGTAAGGAACACATGAAATGTTGTTTTAAAAGTACTTTTGGAAATGTCAGGCAATTGATAATGCTCACATAAAAACAACATAGTGTTCTTTTTCTTCCTCTTATCCAGGGATTGAGCAATGTCCCTGTACAGAACTCACTCTGAAGAATAAAAAATGTATAAATTACATAAGAACGAGTAAGACACAAGAATATAAAAATATGAATTGTGTTTTGTGTTCAGAAGGTGAGAACTTCTCTAACTGAAATGGAACAAACTATGAATACATGGAAGTGAGGGAAGATAGATTGGGGATGGTAACCCTTAGGCAGTCTTAAATTACAGATTAATGAGTTTAGATTATATTTTTTTAAGGAGTAGGAGACACTAAAGGCTTCTGAGCAAAGAAAATGACACAGTCAAAACTTATTTCAATTTGTCTGCATTATATACTATTAAATGTAGAATAGCATACCAGATATGAAGTCTGAGCTAAAGATATCCAGGAGCAAATAAAAATCAAGGTTTAAGTATAAGAAAAATTTCAAAGGCATAATCAACAGGGCTTACAAGAGTGATTACTTGGGAAATGGCCAAGGAGTTTAACATTATTCTGAAATCATTACATGTATGTATGTTAGAGACCAGTTGACTTTGGAAGGAGATTATGAATTCTGGTTCTGACATGATAAATGGTTGAGGCACTCATACGATATTAAAATGGAACTATCCAGTTGAGAATGGGAAAGGCAGGACTGGGGCTGGAAAAAAAAGGTTGGAAATAGAAATAGAAGTTTGAGTATCATTGAAATGTGGGTAAATTGTGTTATGTAGTTGCTGGGAAGTACCAAACTTCTTCTCCTAATTGAGAATAGGCTTGGCCACCTAACTTGTTTCAGGCAATGAAACTTGAGTTGAAGTAAGATGTCTTTTGGGGAAGTGCTTTGAGAGCCATGTTCTGCCTGGTCACATCTCTTTTGCTCCTCCACATCAACCAGCAATATTCCCCATGGTATAGGTCTGAGGTGTAGAGTGTAAACAATTATATGGAACAGAGTTCCTGACCTCTCCTGTACCACGTAACTCCACTCCCATTGTCGCAAGTGTCCACTGCTGTGGACATTTCTTGGCCAAGGACTGTGAGGGGAATAAAACTATGTTGTTACAGACAACTACAATATTGAATTGAGTTGTTTATCGCCACAGCATAACTTAGCATATTTTGATTGATACAAAGAGAAGTAATGATGAAGACTGTGAGAGAAATGGTATCTAAAATGACAGAGAGTCAAGAGGTCAGGAAAAGATGGAGATTGAACCTTTGAAAGTAACTTCAGAAAATAGGTAGAAAAATAAAGTATTAGTGACCTGACTCAAAAAGCATAATTTTCTTCAGGAATATTCACTTAACATAATAAAATATTATAGAAAAATAAAGAAGCATGTGGCCTGAGAATTGAGACATTTAGAAAATGCCCCTGAAGAAACTTCCAGCATTCAATACTATTTTTTAGAAATGACTCTTAGTGTTTCTGCATCACTCTTGTGCTGGAAAGATACTTAAAATTGCCAGCATTTGCAAAAATGCAAAATATCTGTCGTTGTCAATACATGCAATTTCTCCCTTCTCAAGAGGTTTTAAATTCTACCCATTGATCAGAAATGGTTACCAGAAAAATCTGCTTGGACCTCATTAACTTGTAATTTTCCATTTTATCATTACTACCATCACCAAAGAAAGTTTATTTTTCATTAAATCAGATATATAAAATGTATTTCTGCATTTTTCTACAATTTTAAATATTATGATAGTCATTGTCTAATAAAATATTGTATAATACATTGATGTATAAGATCTTCTATAATGATCCAAGTGATGCATTTCTAGACCTTTCATTTCTTGGAAGATAAATTAGAGTGTCCCTAAGAACTGGGAAATGAGGAAAATAGAAACACTCTTGAGAGGTTAAACTAGAAGATCAAAACATAAAACATGCTGAAAATGATATGCAGATTTACTCCAAAGAGGCAAACTATAATATTTGACTGTAATTGAAGTTTTGCTTAGATTACCTTAAGGAAACGTGTTTTATTTATTTATTTATTTTGTGTAAATATACCTGGGAGTTGGAACTGAAATTGGAATATCATCAGAAATTGAGGCCCTCACAGAGAAGGGTCAGGGCACTCCTGGTCCCATGAGTAGCCATCCATTCATTTCTGTCCAGGTGAGGCCAAGGATTATCTCTTGGCTTGGTTGATTTTATTAAAGTAATGTGCCCCATTTGTTATTCTCTTGGGAGGCAACATAATCTCCTGTTAGAATTTCTCTAATATTAGCATATTATATGGGAAACATGTTTTCATTTACATATGTACATATCTGTTTCATATCCTTCACTTGTAAATTAGTTAACATATAAATTACCTAGAAATTGCCTGGCACATACTTAATGTTATAGAAATATTAGTGATTATTTTAGATAAATAATTGCAAGCTTCCAGTTGTGTGGCTTTTTTTTTTTTTTTTTCCTCTGCATTTCTATATAAATTTTTCTTAAATTCAAATAAGACCACACCAAAGGCTCTTCTGTGTTTTACATACAAGATAAGCTTCAATTGCCTTCTAAAGCTTCGAAGACCTTTATTTCCAGGCCAATGCCTAACTCTATGGCCTTACTAAGCATCATGTTGTTAGCTTATCCTTAGTGTAAATTCTTTGAAGTTCCTTTGCATTTAACAGCTAATTCATGCCTGCATGACTTTTCCTTTTTCTTTTCCTTCTGCTTGTGGACATTTCCACCCCACACCAGCCTTATTAGCTAGGCAGGGTCTTTTTGTACAACACAAGGTTTTGAAATATATATACAAGGCCGGGCAAGATGGCTCACGCCTGTAATCCCAACACTTTACGAGGCTGAGGCAGGCGGATCACCTGAGGTCAGGAGTTCCAGACCAGCCTGGCCAGCATGGTGAAACCTTAAAATTATAAAAATATTTAGCTGGGCATGGTGGTGGGCACCTGTAATCCCAACTACTCGAGAGGGTGAGGCAGGAGAATGGCTTGAACCCAGGAGACTTAGGTTGCAGTGAGCTGACATGGTGCCACTGCAGTCCAGCCCGGGAAACAGAGGGAGACTCCATCTCAAAAAAACAAAAAAGAAAGAAGTATGTATACAAAATGGAATGGCCAGATCAATTTATTTAATGTACTTGTTATCTCACATTCTTATCATTTCTTTGTGATGAGAACACTTAAAATTTACTTTTAGGGATTTTTTGTGTGTTTTATAAGCCTTTTGATTTTTTTAATTGTTCTTCAAGTTCTGGGGTACGAGTGCAGATCTTGCAGGATTGTTGCATAAGTACACACACGCCATGGTGGTTTGCTGTCTCCAACCCCCTGTCACCTACATTAGGCATTTCTCCCAGTGTTATCCTTTCCCAACCTCCCCGCCCCCTACTGTCCCTCCCCTAGCCCCCCAACCCCTAACATACCCCAATGGGTGATGTTTCCTTCCCTGTGCCCATGTGTTCTCATTGTTCAATATCCACCTATGAGTAAGAATATACAGTGGTTGGTTTTCTGTTCTTGTATCAGTTTGCTGAGAATGATGGTTTCCAGATTCATCTATGTCCCTACAAAGGACATGAGCTCATTGTTTTTTACGGCTGCATAGTATTCCATGGTTTATATGTGCCACATTTTCTTAAGTATTATACACTGTTATTAACTACAGTCACCAAGTTGTACCATAGATCTCTTAAACATATTCCTCTTATCTAATTAAAACTGTGTGTTTTGTATCACATCTTCCTGATACCTCCTTTTCATTTTTTTTAATTTGGCTCTCATAATTTCTTTTCCAATTACCTTTTATTTGGAGTATTCTAACTGGATCACTGGCTTCTCAATGTCTCTGTTATTCAATCATCACAGGAATAATAGTTTAAAATAATGTCCTCTTTGAAGATTTTCTGACTGTCTACATTGTATGCTCTTCAAGGTCAGGAACCATGTTTAGTTTATTTCAACCTCAGTACTAGTCAAACTGTCTGACAAATAGTAAATGTTTGAATGAAAGTATGGAAGATATAGTGCGTGTAAAGCAATAAATTGCATAAGTTTTATTTTGGTACATTTATTACTATATTTTCTTTGTTTTCTATTGTCTTAATATATTAAATATTGGCTGCCTTTGTCAGTTCTGGAGTTACATAGAACAAATACTTTAAAAATATGAGTGTAAAATCTTTGCTTTATGTGAGATCAGAGAAACAAATATAATTTCCTTGATCAACAGATGAGAAAATTAAGGATTAGGAATTGAGGCATTTGCCTGGAGAAACATTGGTAACAATGACAGAAGAATCTCTAAAAGCTAGAACAACTCAAGCACAAGTTTAATAACATTTCCATTAAATTGCTCTCTTTGTTTACTACAGGTCAGCACTCTGCAAATTACAAAAAAATTTAGAGTAATGATGCAATGAGAAACACAGATACTAACTTTATCTGCCAGCTAACTATTTTTTAATAAACATCCATTGACCACTTACACTGTGTCAGACATTATACATATATATTACCTCTGTTGAGCAATTTAAGAGCCAGGCAAGCTAAGATTGATACTCTCTATTTTAGGTTTGAGAAAATTGAAGACAACAACTTCAATTAGAATTCATAAACATCCACGAACAAATGATATTGAAACCAGGGTGTTCTGTGTCAAGATCCAGCCTATATCAATGTTGAACTAAAACTGGCACGTTATGCAAATAGAAGCTACTCTTAATTCCCTATCCATTAGAAATCCATTTTGGGGAGCAAGCGGGAGAATGGGAATAAAGGATAACAGTAAAAATATAAAATTTTTAAATGCATCATTTAATTTGTATGGTGGAATAACTGAGCAACCACCAGTGACAATGTTTCAGGCACTCTTCTCCAACTGCTCTGAAATGCAGATATTTTATTCCCATCTCAGACCTGCAAAAGTGGAATATTTAAACTCCATTCAGTGTCTTACTCCATTCTGAAACTCTCTGACCTGGTATCAATCAAGCACAAATTAAGAGTTGGTTAAACTTCAAAAGGCCAGTGTGAAAAAAGACAGTCTGGGTTTCAGGTGAAAGATACAAAATCAAGACAATAGAGGCTGGGCACAGTGACTCACGCCTGTAATCCCAGCACTTTGAGAGGCCTAGGTGGGTGGATCACCTGAGGTCAGGAGTTCGAGACCAGCCTGGGCAATATGGTGAAAGCCCCTCTCTACTTAAAACACAAAATTAGCCGGTGTGCTGGTGCATGCCTGGAGTCCTAGCTATTTGGGAGGCGGAGGCAGGAGAATCACTTGAACCCAGGAGGCAGAGGTTGAAGTAAGCTGAGATCATGCCATTGAATTGCAGCTGGGTAACAAAAGCAAAACTCCATCCCCGGAAAAAAAAAAAAAAAAAAAAAAAAGCTAATAAAAAAGAAAATGTAGGCTATGTTGAGAAAAAAACACAGAAGAGGAAGTTGCAAAGGGGAGAATAGAAATAAGAGGGGAACAGTAAATTAAGTCTTTGTAGTGAAAAGCTTCAAATGGCAGATTCAGCAGGGATGAAGGAAACATGAAGTACTTTTGAAATCTGTCAAAGCAGGGCAAAAGTAAAGCTAATATCACAGTGAAAGCTGTAGGATGTGCTGGATCCAGAAGTAACTGTGAGTGATGAATCAGGTAGTTAGTCCAATATTTCTAGTAATGATAATAATGTTTCAAATTGAAGTAGTGGTAGTGAAGAGAGAGGTAGTGAACAAATATTTGCTACACATGATATGTACCACAGTATAGGTAAATCTGTGCTATCACTCTGTGTATCTTAATGTTTTTTGTACCCAATGAATAGAATAAAAGCACTGAAAATAGTCTGGGCACAGTGTCTCATGCCTGTAATCCCAGCACTTTGGGAGGCCAAGGCTGATGGATCACGAGGTCAGGAGATTGAGACCATCCTGGCTAATACAGTGAAACCCCCTCTCTGCTAGAAATACAAAAAATTAGCCAGGTGTGGTGGCATGCACCTGTAATCCCAGCTACTCAGGAAGCCGAAGTAGGAGAATTGCTTAAACCTGGGAGGCAGAGATTGCAGTGAGCCAAGATCATGCCGCTGCACTCCAGCCTGGATGACAGAATGAGACTTCATCTCAAGAAGACAAACAAACAAAAAACACTGAAAATAGTGTAGAGGATACTCATTTGTTTCCTGTAATCACATAACAATATGGAATGGAATGCCAAATGCATGGGGAGTTAAGTTATTCCTGCACAGAACCTGCCAAGCACATGAATAAAGTTGCTAAACACATTTGAAAGTGTCAGGTGGATGCTTTTAGAAAACTCTATGTACATTTACTTAAAAAACAATAGCTGCTGAGACACATAAGTCAAACCAATGTGTGTTTAAAAGTTTGGTAAACCTGCCTCAAATACCCTTTCTTTCATATAATGTGCTTTTTAACAAAGCCAAACTTTGTCTAAATATTTCTCTCCCACATGATGTTAAAAGAAATGCCTTAGACCAAATCTAATTTAATTTAATTTAACAATTTCCTCCTTTCAGTCAGCTTTTCAATTTTGAGGACTGACACCCTTTCTGTCACCATCATAATAGAGACCAAATTATTTGGTCTCAGTATGGAAGTCTCAATTAACAATGTCAAATTAGTTGGATGACTTTTTAATGCTTTCTTCATGTGTTATGTTTACCACAATGAGACCACTTGGTGTACAAAGGAAGGCTGCATACAAGGACTTAAGACTTAATCTTAAGGATAAACATCAGAGAGACTATTATAATGTCTATCAGGAGGACAATACCAAGAAACTGAAGTGTATTCCTTAATAGAAGTATCTGCAAATGACAGATCAAAATTAGTTCAAAATTCAGGCAACAAAAATAGTTAAGCAGTCCAACGAGTCATAGACTTTGTTCAGGGTATGATGGCAATTAAGGACCATAGTTTGTAGTAAAATGGCCTTACTTACAAATATATTCATTTTTGTCTTTAGCCCAGTAATACAAGTCATAGTAACCTGGAGGCTCACTATAAATATAGACACATAAGTAATTAAATGAATAAGTAAACAAAGATTAGAAAACTTTGGGTAGGTCATGGGCGAGAGGAAACCTTGGAATAGTCAAGCTTGCCATGCACCGTTTAGGATGCCTTCAAACCAACTGTTAGCTGCTCCCATAAATACATTATATGTTTCTTCCTTCTGAGAAATTTATTTAATGTATTTAATGGCAGTGTCTAAAGAACTAGGAGTAACAGCCAGCTTTCTAATTAAGCTTTCTGTGATAATAAAATCAGGGGAAAGATAAGTGCAACATTCCATTTCCTACTGCACCACACATGAGCCCCAACATGGGAACAGAGGCACTCTAAAGCATTAAGTGTTTTTATTGAACATAAATGTTCTCAGCTACCTTTTGGAGAGTAGCTTCTACCCATCTGAGCCCCACGGAGGTCTGATCCAATACTTTTCCCATTTTGCAAATTAGCTTTAAATTTCATACAATAAGCACCTCACTACCACCAAGGCTGGGCCCTGAAGAATCCCGCTGGAACTTTTCTTCAGTAAAACCTAACATATCCTCATCTGTTTTGAGGTTGATACTAATTTCAGTCAATGACCACTTTGGCTTCTTATTATGAGAGGTCTTCCTGGGAACTTTCAATGAAAGCTATTCAGAAGGCAGGACTGAGCCAGGCCAAATAGTAAAATCTGTATGAAGAAGGAGATAAAATAGAATAGAAATTTCTCTACAGACTCCATATAGCTCCTCAGAGGATGGAAAAGAAGGCTATCAAATGGTGTTTGAGCAGGGAAAGATTTACTTTTCTTGTGGTTCTTTTATAAAGAATCTGTGAAGGTTCATGACCACACTTAGTGAAAGGGAGCTTACAGGATTTTAATAGAGTAACATCATACAAACATGCTTTCTAGCCACTTAAGTAGTACCAAGGCTTTGAGTGAACAATCCCTGAAAGTACAATATACCTTTTACAGGCATCACTTGGATAGATTTTCTATATTTTGCAGCAATTAAGTTATTGATTAGAAAAGCCAAGGTATTATTTCCATTGCATGTAGGAAAGCAAATAGTAGTGATGTCTAGAAAATCAAGAGTCACTTTCCATTTTTCTTTTTGGTTTCAGGATGACTCATATTAGGAACACAGAGACACATTGGCATTAGTAGAGTTGTTTTCTGATTTTGAGCAATAGTCCATAAACCCAATAATTTCTCTGGATTCTTGCCAGAGCATAAGCCTTTGCTATAGCAATCCATAGATTATGTTCCTATGGATTGTTTTGTATGAAAAAGGAAGGGACTCTGTATGAGCTTGTTTTCACATATGCTAATAAAGACATATCTGAGACTGGGCAATTTACAAAGAAAGGTTTAACTGGACTGACAGTTTAATGTGGCTGGGAAAGACTGAGAATCATGGCAGAAGGCAAGGAGGAGCAAATTCCATCTTACATGGATGGTAGTAGGCAAAGAAAGAATGAGGAAGATGCCAAAATGGAAACCGCTGATAAAATCATCAGAGCCCATGAGATCTATTCACTACCATGAGAGAAGTATGGGGGAAACCAGCCCCAGGATTCAATTATCTCCCACCAGGTCTCTCCCACAACATGTGGCAATTACGGGAACATAATTAAAGATGAGATTTGGGTGGGAACACAGAACCCAAGTATATAATTCCACCCCTAGTCCCTGCAAAAATCTCATGTCTTCATATTTCAAAACCAATCATACCTTCCCAACCGTCCCCCAAAGTTTTAACTCATTTCAACATTAACTAAGAAGCCCACAGTTCATCAAGATGAGATTTGGGTGGGAACACAGGGCCAAATTATATCATACTCAAACAATAAAAAATAAGGGAAAAGTAAATTTAAAAAGATAAGGCTTTTGTGACAGCAAAGCAATTTTGATTTAAATGAAATCAAAACACAGCATGGAAATCTGCCACATAATTTCCATGGTATTTAATTAATTCTTGTTCTGCTGAATATTAGGTGAGAAGCTCTATGAACCAGTCCATTTCTTCACTAGAGTTCTGAGAATTCTTACCTAATCTGATGGTATGATCTAAAATTTATCACAAACCTGTACTTGCGAGAGTCTTTTCCATGAATTTCCTTAAAGGTAAAACATTTTCCCAATCTTGGGAAAGCTGTTCACATCTTGAATACTATCTGCTTCTGGGGAGAATTTCCTGGTCAGCTTTATCTTAAGATCTCTAACAGGTGTAGTGGTTCAGGGGTCTGGATGGGCCCTTTAGACTTGAAATATATAGAGCCAAGACTTGAATCCCTGAAGTTTTGCTGCAGAGAAGAATATGTTATGATTTGTACTCGTGGAATTCAAGGCCTGTCTTTCTCTGGTGTGCTTTTTTCAAAAGATCCAGTCTACAGGTTCTAGATCATGAAAGATCTGGTTGTCATCAATTGGTGAGTTACAAAAGATTTCTTTTACCTATTATGAAATTATGCTTTAATATAATGCATTAAAACCTTGCACTACTGAGTCATGTCAAATTTTATGAGTGAGAGTTATGTGAGGTTCTATTATTAAAGCAATGGGCATTGAAGTAACTATTTCATAAGGGATCAATCTATGCTTTCCAGTGAGAATAAGTCTGGTTGCCATCAATTGCTTATATCTTTGACCAAGGAAATCCAATTGGTTCAGTTAGCTTTGTCAAATGGATTTGTATACCTTATTTAACTGGTTTACAACTTGTCCAGTGAAAGAAGTACTTCTATCACTGGAGATTTCTTCAGGAATGTCCCATAAGTTAAACACATTTCCTAACAACCTTTTATTATAGCTGTTACAGTACTGACCTTCATGGATAAGAAAGATTTTATACACCCAGAAAATATACATTGAAGGTGACAGTTGAATCAAATTCATCTGCAAATGTTCAAATGATTGAGCAGGTGCTGGAAACGAACTTCCTGAGGTTTTTGTCTTACTTTTTACAAGAATTATTGATTTGACAAACCAAACACTGATCATAAACCATTTTAGCGATTTTAGAATAGTCACTTCACCAATATTTTTTCATAATGTAAATTATTTTATCTATTCTATGGTAAATCCTGGAGTTTAACAATGGAAGTTTTAAGGACTCAGGAAGAGTCCATGCTTAACACTGAATAGAGGTGATTTCATATACCAAGTTTGTTTTTATGAATCAGGTGCATTGCACTGTTATTAAAATAGTCTATTACATATAACTTGACTTTGATCAATCTTAAGGAATTCCTTCTAATACCAGTGCTTAAAAATTTTAATACTGGGTAATACAGCATGCAAATCTGCCACATAATTTCCGTGGTATTTAATTAATTCTTGTTCTGCTGAATATTAGGTGAGAAGCTCTATGAACTAGTCCATTTCTTCACTAGTGTTCTGAGAATTCTTACCTAGTCTGATAGTATGATCCTAAATTTATCACAAACCTGTACTTGTGAGAGTCTTTTCCATGAATTTCCTTAAAGGTAAAACACTTTCAGCTTATAGTTGTTGGGAAAGTACCAGATTAAACAATGAACTGTCTATGAATTACAAGACTTAAAATGGTCATAACTAAAGATGCAATAAGAGTTCATTAAAATAATGATGCACTTGACAAAGAAATATGATTTCTGTTAATAATCAAAATATTATTTTAAGATAACTAGAAGTATCACTAATCATGTTACACCAGGACTAATAGATTTATATGAATTTTATATAATTTATGAAACACATAGTAATGACACATCTCATTCTTAGAAATACAACTCAAAGAAGGTTTTAGCAGTGATATTTAACAATGCTTTCCATATAACTTTTTCTTACTTTAAAAAAAAATTACAATAGCTTTTATGGTACAAGTGTTTTTTTGGTTATGTAGATAAATTATATAGTGGTGGAGTCTGAGCTTTTAGTGCACCCAACACTCATGTAGTGTACATTTAGTTTAATGTATCAAATCAACTGAATTAGTTTAATATCTGTCCTTTTATAAAGAGAGGTATACTTTTGAGAAGTTCCAAGGGTCCATCTGCAAAATCCAAAGTTAATTCAGGATTAAGTAAAAGATTTAATTTAGAACTTAATTTTAGTAAGTTTGTTAAAGATACAAAAGGTTGAAAACACTTGATCAAATAGCATCACAGGTAACTGTAGCAATAGTAGAAAGTTCCGTCATTGTAGGAAAACTTTAGAGATGATGACTCCGTTTTCTTATGTGATCAAAACTTAATAAAGACAACATGAAGCACAGAAAATTATCTGGGTAACACAAAAATTTTTTGGTGTCCCAGGTAAATTATCTAAAAGATAAAGGAAAAACTTTGATGATTTCATATTAAGAGTAGACCAATACTTTAAGAAAATTATTGTTTTAACAAGGAGAACCAAATTCTAGTTTTGCACTAGTTTACTTTTGATATGAATTCTCAACTTTTAGAAAACAAATCTTGTAAACAATTTCCTTCTAATCTTAGCCAGTTTAATCAAACAAAATGTCTTTCACAAGATTTATCTTTCAAAAATCTTCAACAACTTTGTCTTTCATTCAGTTTTCATCCTGCACTTTTTCTCTTCTCATTTTGGAGCAACCACTCATTCTTCTTTAGGACAAAAGTTACTTTTTTTCTTGCGAAAATGAAAAAAACATCCTCACATCTTCATAGCTTTTTCTTAACAAAAGCACACCTTACATTCTTTGCATACTTGCATAGAGAATTGCTTCTCATTATTTCTAACAATTTTAGTTACATATATTACTTAGAATGTTTAATTCTTAGTGACCTTAATTTTCAGTGAACACTAGAAAGACACCAGTTGTGAACTGTCTGTCACATCAGCAATCTGTCAATTGGCAAATCTATGAATCATAATTTACAGAAGTATGTGCTTCCTCATAGTACAATTTGTCAATGTGGGATAGAACATGTTTACTAATAATACTAACTACCTTTTGTATCTCTTTAATAAGAAACTATAAAGGAATCACAATTTTAACTTTATATTCACGCTTTTTGGTTTTTGTGGATAGGCCCGGGAATTAAATTTTTGTTTGTACAAATTTCTCTGAGTCTCATCTTTCCAGTCTAATGAAAAGAATGTTAAAGCCTTCTAAAATAGGAAGGACATCTTTACATGAGAATTTTATCTTGTTTACATCTATTTAACTAACTTATTTTAACAGTTATGTTTGAATTGCATGTAAGGTAAGACTTTAAAGAGCTAGTTATAATCTTAAGTTACTTTTCTGGTTTCCAATTTTATAATATAAAGATAACTTAACACTTGTTTTACCTTTAAACCTAAGTAGAAAATTCCATGCATCTGTATTGTTTAATACTGAAAACTGGAGATATGCATGTTTTAATCAAATCAACAGCATTTTTATATACCAAAGATTACTGAATTTATGTGAACTTGAAAAGCATTCAAGCTAGGTTTTCTTTTTTTCTAAAAGAATGCTCCATTTATATAAGTATTTATTTTTATTAAAGCCACATAAATGCAGGTATTTTACAATTTAAATCGTGATATCTTAAGGAGATAAATGTTACACATATATATTATGCATACATATATAAACATATAGACAGAAACAGATCTTATAGAGCTCATTCTAAAATTTTATTCATGCACCAGGTATAACACATGCTCGATTATTTATTAAAATCTGTTTGGATTCCACTTGCTTCTCTGGCCAATGAAATAAAATTTTCTCTCAAATGGCTAAAGATTTTAACTAATATTTATGAAAAAATACTTTTAAGATTTTTAATTTGCCTTCTGTAAGGAATCTTTCAAAGAGGAATTCTTGGTTTCATTTAAAATTTTAGATGTCTCTGTGTAACAACTAAAGAGTTCACTCCATTACTTTTGTGGCATTTTTCGTATTTTCTTTTTTAATAGACTTTACAAATGAACAACTTTATGTAGGTTAGAACTTCCCCCCTGTGGCCACTATAAATCCAAGTTGTTAGTAGTATGATTAACTCATTTTTCAAAAAATATACATATTCTAGGCCCATGATTTTTATATTAGTACGTAAGGTTAGCTGGTGTCCTAATAGCAAAGACATGGAATCAACCTAAATGCTCATCACTGATAGACTAGATAAAGACAATGTGCTACATATACACAATGGAATACTATGTAGCTGTAAAAAAACAGATCATGCCTTTTGCAGGGACATGGATGGAGCTGGAGGCTATTATCCTTAGCAAACTAACACAGGAACAGAAAACTTGCATGTTGGGAGCTAAATGATAAGAACACATGGACGCACAGAGAGGAATAAAACAACTGGAGACTTTCAGAGGGTGAAGCGAAGGAGAAGGGAGAAAATCAGGAATAATTAATGGGTACTAGGCTTAATACCTGGGTTACGAAAGGATCTCTACAACAAATCCTTATGACACAAGTTTACCTGTGTAATAAACCTGTACTTGTACCCCTGAACTTAAAATAAAAGTTCACAGAAAAGAAACGTCACAAAATGACAGCAGGCCCTTAAAGAAATCAATATATTTTACCCCAAAATACATTTTATTTTTTACCAGTTTTGAAATGATCCTGCAAAGCTGCCTCTTGTGGGGGAAATTTACATTTGGTAGAGAATCTCCTTCTTTATTCAGGTGTTTTTCTGATGCTAACGAGATTAGGAAATTAGCAGATTAGCAGAGAGTCTAGTACCTTTTAAAGGTCTGAATAAGAAACATTTCCCATCTGTTAACTCTAAGGGCAGCCACCTGTAAGACAACAACATAATAAGAACCTTGGTCTCCACAACCCATTATTTTAACCCAGATATTTCTTTCTACTATTTCCAGGTTTTCAGAGTTAAATTGTTAACTCTTTCAGCAATTGCCTATCAGAAAATCTTTGAATCTGCCTATGACCTGTAAGCTTCTGCTTCGAGTTGTCACACCTTTCCAGACTGAACCAATATACACCTCACATGTATTGATTGATGTCTGCCTGTAACTTCTGTCCCCATAATATGTATAAAATCAAGCTATAACTTAACCATCTTAGACACACGTTTTCAGGTCCTCCTGAAGCTGTTTCATGGGTCATGGTCCTCACATTTGGCTCAGAATAAATCTCTTGGAATATATTTATTTTTAAATTGCCAGATGTCCCAGTAAGTATAGTCAAAGATTCCTTAGATTTAGATGAACCATTTTCAAAAAGTGGCTACCTGAGGCCTCTAACAGGATCCAATCCAGTGAATTATTGAATCCAATTCAACCCTGAACCAGTCCAGTAAAAAATGCTTAAATAAAATCAGTCAGCTCAAAACACAGATCCATGAAGCAGAAATCAAAGAGAAAACTTGTCCACAGTGGGAGTTTGCCACAAGAGATTTTATAGGCACAAGGGACCCTCTTGAGTGTCTTTGCTTGGTCATTCAGAGCACCTGGGAGTCCTCGAGGATCTATGTTGAAACCCATTTTTGATGCCAATAACTTAAAACTTACAATAAATTGAATTTAACAGAATTTATTCAAACAAAGAAACAATTCATGAATTAGGCAGTATCCTGATCCAGTAAAGCTTCAGAGAGCTTCACCCAGAAACATGGGCAGGCAGTATTTATAGACAGTAAAGGATAGTATTTATAGACAGAAACAGTCTGATTGGCTAATGTTTTGCATTCACAATAGGTGGACATGTCCAATCAGTTTGCAGCCTATGATTGGCTGAAAGCCCAGCTGCTATGATTGGCCAAAATTCAATTAGTGTTATAAGAAAATATTCTCAAGTTAAGTAGCAGTTTCTTTACATATTAAGTTAGGTTAAAGTTCATTAAGTACAGAGGCAGTTATAGGCCAAATTTAATTTGACTTAACGATAGTAACTAGCATTCATTATTGTCCCACATCCCAGTGCATTGTTGATGGCTGCACTTTTTGTTACTTAGAAAATTTTGGGGGGGAAAGGAATAAAGTATTTATGAGTTTCTAAAGATGTCTAGAAACCAATTTTCTTTTTTTTTAATTTTTAGATGGAGTCTTGCTCTGTTGCCCAGGCTGGAGTGCAATGGCACAATCTCGGATCATCACAACCTCCACCTCACGGGTTTAAGTGATTCTCCTGCCTCAGCCTCCCAAGTAGCTGGGATTACAGGCACCCACCAAAACATCCAGCTAATTTTTGTATTTTTAGTAGAGACAGAGTTTCACCATGTTGACCAGGCTGGTCTCTAACTCTGACATCAGGTGATCCACTCACCTCAGCCTCCCAAAGTGCTGAGATTACAGGTGTGAGCCACAACGCAAAGAAACCAATTTTCTACAGTTATACTCTAAACCCTCCTTTCCCCTCCTACCAAGTGACTGCTTCTTCAATATAAATTAAATTCCTTTTTCTTATTTCCTTGGATTAAACTAATTTACTTAAAATTTGCTTATTCTGTCTTCTTTAGTGCTAAACTTTGCTGCACTCTGCACAACATCTGAACTATTTCACTTGTATATACTTAGGATACTCCTCTAAACTATAATTTCATTCCCCTTTTAATCATGCAGTTGAAAGTCAAGAGACAACTGTTGAGGGTTTTATTATGTGATTCCAAGTTGTTTTAATAACAGACTATGTGGAAACAGGGTGGGCAGAGGGGAGTCATGTGAAAAAGGGAGTACAAATATTTCTTGACTTCAAAGCAAAGAGAAAAGAAAAAATAAGTCACTCTATAGCCATCAACTCCATATATTTATTACCTTTTAAAACTGGCCAGAGGAACTGAAATATAAATGAAAGAAACTACTAGGAAGTCTGACATTCCTCTCACTCCCAAACTATTCAACAATGCACTTACTCTGAGAATGCTGTGTACACTTTTAATTTTTTTGTCTAAATTAAACAACAGAACATGCTTGCTTAACAAACTTTAATAATATATAGTAAGCTGTGTAAGCCTTTCTGTGCCTTTTCTTTGTCCTTAATAGTTCAACATTTATTAACCTTTAAATTTTTTTTTCTGTGCATACAAATATAAATTTTATATGTTCTACTACAATTTTCTTTTGATGTTTTAACAAACTGGGATTGGACTTTTTGTATTGTTCTGTAGCTTGCTATTTTATTTAACAATAAGCAATTAATATTTTCTAAACCAGAATCTAATTTATATATATTAATTGCTGCACAGTTTTCCATTTATGGATATTATATAATTCTTTCTCTCTCTCTCATACACATACATACTCATATACAGAGATACACACACACTTTTTTTCAAATCACTGGCAATATTGTCATGCGATTCCTTGTTCACACATTTGTATATATGTGCTCAAGTATTATATATATATACACATATATGTGTGTAAATATATGTATATATATATAATTGTCATGCGATTCCTTGTTCACACATTTGTATATATGTGCTCAAGTATTATATATATATACACATATATGTGTGTAAATATATGTATATATATATACATATATGTGTGTATATATATGTATATATATATACATATATGTGTGTATATATATGTATATATATATACATATATGTGTGTATATATGTATATATATGTGTATATATACATATATATACACACATATATGTATATATATACATATATATACACATATATATACATGTATATGTGTATATATATACACATTATATATATACATGTATATACAAATACATATATATGTGTATATATATACATATATATATGTATATACAAATACATATATAT
>NW_016107349.1:3253890-3259078 GCF_001604975.1 Cebus imitator
AAGGAGATTTTGGGCTGAGATGATGAGTTTTTCTAAATATAGAATTATGTCATCAGCAAACAAAGATAATTTGACTTCATCTCTTCCTATTTGAATACGCTTTATTTCTCTCTCTTACCTGATTGCCCTGGCCAGAACTTTCAACACTATGTCAAATAGGAGTGGTGAGAGAGGGAATCCTTGTCTCATGCCAGTTTTCAAAAGAAATGCTTCCAGCTTTTGCCCATTCAATATGATATTGGCTATGGGTTTGTTATAAATAGCTCTTATTATTTTGAGATATGTTCCATCAATACCTATTTATTGAGAGTCTAACATGAAGGAATGCTGAATTTTATTGAAAGCATTTCCTGCATCTATTGAGATAATCATATGGTTTTTGTCATTGGTTCTGTTTTTGTGATGGATTATGTTTATTGATTTGTATATTTTGAATAAGCCTTGCATCCCCCTGACTTGATCATGGTGGTTAAGCTTTTTGATGTGCTGCTGGATTTGATTTGCCAGTATTTTATTGGGGATTTTTGCATCAATACTCATCAGGGATATTGTCCTGAAATTTTCTTTTTTTGTTGCGTCTTAGCCAGGTTTTGGTATCAGGATGATGCTGGCCTCATAGAATGAGTTAGGGAGGAGTCCCTCCGTTTCAATTGTTTGGAATAATTTCAGAAGGAATGGTACCAGTTCTTCTTTGTACCTCTGGTAGAATTCATCTGTAAATCCTCCTGGTCCTGGCCTTCTTTTGGTTGGTAGCCTATTAATTACTACCTCAATTTCAGAACTTGTTATTGGTCTATTCAGGTATTCTATTTCTTCCCGGTTTAGTCTTGGGACTGTGTGTGTGTCCACGAATTTACCCAGTTCTTCTAGGTATTCCAGTTTATTTGCATAGAGGAGTTTATAGAATTCCCTGATGGTAGTTTGTATTTCTACAGAATCAGTGATGACATCCCATTTTTATTTTTTATTGTTTCTATTTGATTCTTCTCCCTTTTCTTCTTTATTAGGTCTAGCTGGCAGTCTATCTATTTGATTAATTTTTTCAGAAAAACATTTCTGGGATTCATTGATTTTTGGAAGGGTTTTTCATGTCTCTATCTCCTTCAGTTCTGCTCTGATCTTAGTTATTTCTTGTCTTCTGCTAGCTTTTGAATTTGTTTGCTCTTGTATCTCTAGATGCAGATTCTTCATAGTGTTATTGGTTTTTATATTTTTGAGGGTTTTAGCAGTTGTTAGTACTGGTTTTTCCTTTCCATATTTAGTGCTTCCTTCAAGAGCTCTTGCAAGAAAGGCCTGGTGGTGACAAAATGCCTTAGCATTTGTTTGTCTGGATAGGATTTTGTCTTTCATTTATGAAGCTTAGTTTGTCTGGATACTAAACTCTGGGTTGAAAATTTGTTTCTTTAAGAATGTTGAATATTGGCCCCCAATCTCTTCTGGCTTTTAGAATTTCTGCTGAGAGATCTGCTGTTAGTCTGATGAGCTTCCCTTTGTAGGTGACCTGACATTTCTTTCTGGTTGCTCTTAACATTTTTTCCTTCATTCAACCTTGGAAAATCTGATAATTACATGTCTTGGGGTTAATCTTCTTGTGGAATATCTCAGTTGTGTTCTCTGTACTTCCTGAATTTGAATGTTGGCCTGTCTTGCCAGCTTGGGGAAGTTCTCCTGGATAATATCCTGAAATGTGTTTTCTAACTTGGTTCCATTCTCCCCATCACTTTCAGGTATGCCAATCAATCATAGGTTTGGTCTTTTCTCATAGTCTCGTATTTCTTGGAGGTTTTGTTCATTCATTATCATTCTTTGTTTCTAATCTTGTCTGCATACCTTATTTCAGCAAGGTGGTCTTCAATCTTTGATATCCTTTCTCCCGCTTGATCAATTTGGCTATTGATACTTGTATATGCTTCCTGAGGTTCTCTTGCTATTTTCAGCTCAATCATGTCATTTATGTTTCTCTCTAAACTGGTTATTCTAATTAGCATTTCCTGTAACCTTTTATCAAAGTTCTTAACTTCCTTGCATTGGGATAGAACATGCTCCTTTATCTCAGAGCCTGTTATTATCCACCTTCTGAAGCTTACTTCACCAGTCTCATCCTCCATCCAGTTTTGCACCCTTGCAGAGAGGAGTTGCAATCATTTGGAGGAGAAGAGGCATTCTGGCTTTTGGAATTTTCAGCATTTTTGTGCTTGATTTTCTTCCTCTTCTCGGATTTTTCTACCTTTGATCTTTGAGGCTGATGTCCTTCAGATGGGGTTTTTGTGGGGGGCTCTTTTTTGTCAATGTTGCTATTGTTGTTGCTTTCTGTTTTTTATTTAGTTTTCCTTCTAACAGTGAGGCCCCTCTTCTGCAGGTATGCTGCAGTTTGCTGGAGGTCCACTCCAGACCCTATTCACCTGGGTATCACCAGTGGAGGCTGCAGAACAGCAAAGATTGCTGCCTACTCCTTCCTCTAGAAACTTTATTCCAAATGGGCACTGGCCTGATGCCAACCAGAGCTCTCCCATATGAGGTGTCTGTCAACCGCTTTGGGAGGTCTGTCCCAGTCAGGAGCCATGGGGCTCAGGGATCCACTTGAAGAGGCAGTCTTCCTTTAGCAGAGCTGGTGCTCTGTGCTGGAAGAATCCCCCTTGTCTGGATCAGCTATTCCCTTCAGAGCTGGTAAGCAGGAAAGATTAAGTGTGCTGAAACTGTGACCACAGCCACCTCTCTCCCCAAGTGCTCTGTCCCAAAGAGATGAGAGTTTTATCTGTAAGCCCCTGGGTGGGGCTGCTGTGCTTCCTGCAGAGATCCCCTGTCCAGTAAGGAGAAATCTAGAGAAGCAGTCTGGCCACAGCCACTTTTCCATGCTGTGGTGAATTTGTCCAGTCCAAACTTCCAGTCTCCTTAGCACCATCAGGAGAAAACTGCCTTCTAAAGCCTCAGTAATGGTGGATGTACCTACCCCCACCAAGCTCAATCATCCTAGGTTGACTCCACACTGCTGTGCTGGCAGTGAGAATTTCAATTCAGTGGTTCTTAGCTTCCTGGGCTCCATGGGAGTGGAACCCATTGAGCTAGACTGCTTAGCTCCCTGGCTTCAGCTCCATTTCCAAGGCAGTGGATGGTTCTTCTCTTTTGCTGGAGTTCCAGGCATTGCTGGAGTATGAAAAAACTCCTGCAGCTAGCTCAGTGCCTGCCCAAACAGCTGCCCAGTTTTATCCTTGAAACCCAGGGCCTTGGTGGTATAGACTCAAAAGGGAATGTCCTGATTTGCAAATTGCAAAAATCCATGGGAAATACGTAGTACCCAGAACAGGCAGCACAGTCCGTCACTGCTTCCCTTGGCTGGCAGAGGGAGGTCCCTAGGCTCATTGCACTTCCTGGGCGAAGCGATGACCCACCCTGTTTCTGCTCACTTTCTGTAGGTTGTACCCACTGATGAACTGGGTACATCAGTTTGAAATGCAGAAATCACCTAACTTCTCTGTTGGCATCATTGGGAGCTGACAACCAGAGCTGTTTCTATTCAGCTGCCATGGCCCCTCCTCCCATCTATATCCATCTATATATTTTAATTTTACCTTTCCTTTGAAAGCTAATTTGGCTGAATATAGAATTCTTGGTAAGCAGTTTTATTGTTGTTTTTAAACCCTTTCTATATGTTATTCCACTGCCTTTTAGCCTGCATTGCTGCTTCTGAGACACCAGCTGTTAATCTTACTGGGTTATAAGAGATGAGTCATATTTCTCTTGCCAATTTCAAGATTTTCTCCTTGTCTGTGATGTTTAGCATTTTAGTATGATCTTATTACAATTATATAAATCTCTTTTGTAGATCTCCTTGAATTCATCTTATGAAGCTTGCTGTGCTTGTACAGTGATTTGTTGTAAAATAAATTTGGGAAGTTTTCAGCCTTTATTTCTTCAAATATATTCTCTATTATTTTCTCTATTTTTGAATTTACTCCCATTATGCTGAGGTTTGTGTGCTTAATAGTGTCTCACATTTCTCTGTGACTCTGTTTATTTGTCTTCCATTTTTTATTCTGTATTTTTTGCTTGAATAATCTCTATAGAGCCATTATTGTTTTTAAGGGTCCTGGGATATAAATTGCTGTACAAATTAATGCAATCAAACTGTGGCTCCTTTGAAGAGACAGTTTCTGAGATCTGTGATCAGTATTTGTTCTGACCAAAGTGGGCTCCTCTCCACTGTATTATTCATCAATTCTTATTTGATTTTTTCAAAGCAAATAAAATAATTATTGTTCACTGATTATTTCTTGTGTCAGTTCCAATCTACTGATGCACCCTTTTAGTGATTTTAAAAATGCAGCTATTATATTTTTTAACTTCTGAATTTCCATTTTCTTATTTTTACTATTTGCGTTTTTGTATTAATGTTGTTTCCTTGACATGAAATTGTTATCATACCTTTTTATTTATGTTTTCTTCATGTTTTCTTTTAGTTCTGTGAACATATGGTTACTTTGAATTTATTTTTCTGTTAAATACAACATCTGCTCGTTCCTATAGGCTATTATTTTATGACTACTTTTGTTTCTGATGTATGAGTCATACTCTCCAATCCTTTTAAGAAATTGGATATTTCAGGTAATATATTGAAATATCTTTAGGTACTTCTCCCTTTGCAATATTGATTACTATTTACTTGTTTATGTTTTCTTTGTGACTGATTAGATTATTTTAGGGAAAAGTATCCACCATTACTCCCATCAAACCTCCCAAAGTTAAACCTCCTATGTTGCTCCCCAGGGAGGCACAGACTTGGGTATTGCCCATAGTCACTCTACATGATAGTGATATTTGTAGGGCTCTCTTTCTCTCCCCACACTCAGATGCTGAGCTCCACTAATTGCTTTCTGATTGCTCTATTGCTCTCAAAAGCATCTTGGGCCATAAATTGCTCTACAAATTAATGCAATCAAACTGTGACTCCTTTGAAGAACTAGTTTCTGAGGTCTATATTCAATATTTGTTCTGACCAAAGTGGATTCCACTGCACTGTCTTATCCCTCAATCCCCTTCTGCAAACTAACTGGCCAAAAATCTAAGCTAAATCTTCATTCAATCTAGAAACCTCCTCACATTTCCCTTCCACCACATCTTTTCTTGTTCTTGAGAGTCACTACAGACTTGAAATTCTCCAAGCTCTGTTGCAAATTAGTTCACTGCTTTT
>NW_016107349.1:3259123-3282012 GCF_001604975.1 Cebus imitator
AGGCTGGAGTGCAATGGCATGATCTCGGCTCACCACGACCTCCACCTCCCAGGTTCAAGTGATTCTCCTGCCTCAGCCTCCTGAGTAGCAGGGATTATGGGGTGTACCACCACACCCAGCTAATTTTGTATTTTTATTAGAGATGGAGTTTCTCCATGTTGGTCAGGCTGGTCTAGAACTCCTGACCTCAGGTGATCTGCCCACGTTGGCCTCCCAAAGTCCTGGGATTACAGATGTGAGCCACTGCACCCAGCCTGAGTTCATTGCATTTAGAAAGATATTAGGAACTGTTAGTTTTATGGCCTGCCTTTATTCTATACAGCAAAATTGTTGAGCCAAGGCTCATTTTCTTACTCTGAGTAAGAAAATGACAAACCCATCTCTCAGTGACACCCCTACTGCAAGAGCTGAACACTTATTAGAGAAGGTCAGTAACCTGAGATCCTCTTGACTTATCTTTTCTGGAGGGGAACTACAGTGTTAAAGGCCAGGGTAAGCAATAGTATCTCCAACATTTATAGCACACCACAACCAAAGGAGAATCCCCATTTTATAAGTGGATTTGAGTAGAAGAAGAGAACTACTGCTTATCAGCTGCATTTGCCTGGGACTTCTGCCTCAGCAAGACTAGCTGAGGGCAGGATGAGAAACACTGAAGTTCTACTCTCCCCCATAAGAAAGCTCTGTAACTGGGAGCTGAGAGAAAAAAAATGTTCTTGGTTGAAAAAAAAAAAAATCTGAAAAGGAGGCTCTATTTCACTGAGGAAAGAAGGGAGCAGTCTTACTTCAAATATCATAAGCTCTAACTCTTTTAACAAATTTCCATTGATTTTCGTAAGGAGATAGTCATTTGCTTTCTTTCCCTTAGGGATGTTTCCTTTAAGGTTGTTTCCAGAGACTTTGAAAGCTTGTTGTTTTTATAATTTCTACAAGTTTTACTCAGGAGCAGGTTAACAAAACTCTCCTGGACTTAGAAAGTCCAGTAGGATTCTCTCTAGACACTGGTAAATAAGAATATGTCTCTTTAGAGTAGATAATTAATATCATTCTTAAGTATAGTACATCCCTTTAAAAATGGCTGAGGCGGGCAGATCATGACATCAGGTGTTCAATACCAGCCTGACCAACATGATGAAACCCCGTATCTACTAAAAATATAAAAATGAGCCAGGTGCAGTGGCGCACACCTGCAATCCCAGCTACTCGGGAGGCTGAGGTAGGAAAATCGCTTGAACCTGGTAGGTAGAAGCTACAGTGAGCTGAGATTGAGCCATTGCACTCTAGCGTGGGTGACAGAACAAGCCGCTGTCTCAAAAAGTAAAAATTTAATGGCCATAAAGAAAATAAAGTGCTAATAAACTACTGAACTTAACAAAATAAACAAATTTTATGTGTGTGTGTAAATATATATACTTCATAGATAATCATATATATATGTGTGTTTGTATTTATATATAAATTAAGGGATCAGAAAGGAGAAAGTATAGAAAACATTTATTATGTCTCTCAAATTTATTGTTCTTTTTTTTTTTTTTTGGTGTCTCTCAAATTTTGACTTAAGCTAATTTTACACTAATGTTTAAACTATCAAATCTCACCAAGCTATATATTTGGATATTAGAAATAAGCAAATCATATTTTTACAAACTTAAGTAATTTTAATTATGTACCTTGGTAAGATAGAGATGATCTCAAATTGAAGGTAAGAGGACATTGCTTTATTGCTAGGTCTGTGAGAAACAGCCTATGATAATTTAGGCATGTTTCTTAATGTTTATGTTTCCCTATGTACAAAATTGGATTAATTAAAGCTGAATTACATATCATAGAGAGCCAGGGTAGGATTAAAAGCAATAATGTGAACATACTATTTAAAGGTAAAGTGTCACAGTAGAATCCATTAAAAAAAAGAAACAAATCTTCACGGATTCCACATGTATCCACTGAGCAAACATTATTCTAGGCAGACAGGTTTTAGCAATGAGAGATCCAATTCTCATGCAATTTATCTTTATTGGTGGATACAGAAAATAAATGCCTTTATAAATACAATTTGATTATACTTTTACATAAAAATTATGCTTTTAAATTTCAAGTTTTATTTTAAACTGAAATGATTGAAAACTCAAATTAACACATTTTTATAGTAATAATTTCTCCATGTTGGAGAAAGGCATATGGAGAAGGGAGTTTCCTTAGAAATATCTACCTGAATATTACACCCTTGGGGGGTTCAGAGTTTTATGACACCACTTTTATTTATGTTCTGATAAAGTAACGTATTTCAATTTATACAAAATTACAGTCTATAATTCATAAATATTTTATCAATGTCAACAATGTTATGACCTTTCTTGGCACAAGTGGGATGATTTCAGCCTGCCTGAAGAAAGTCCTGCCCTGCAATGATGGATGAGATGTCAAATATCCCTTGTATCAGCGACTCTTACAGAAGCACAGCAATGTGAAAAGACCAATGGCAGCCTTTTCCTGGGAGGAGGTTTTAATTACGAAGATGGAGGGAAGCCTGGACATGGTGCCCACTCCCTCATTCTCGGCAGTGCCATAGTTAAGGAGACAGAGTGCATCCATGGTAATCTCTCTGAATGTTTGCATGTAGTATTAGAGCGGTAAACATTCAATAAAAATCCGGAGTCTTTACTATGGGTTTATCACTCTACTTCAGCTAATGATTCAACTTGGACAGAAAATAGGCTATGCCTGCAAATTGCCTAAAGTCAATTAGGGAAAGGCAATCAAAGAAATCTATAAGTCTCAATAGAGCAGTATAGTATCTGAACAGCAAGAAGTCCCAAAGAGGAAGATGCTAATTTCTTATAGATGAGCAGGAAAAACTATACAAAGGAAGTAATCCTTCAGCTCATTTTTGAAGATAGGTATGTCCACCTGAAAACATGATGGAATGTGGGGTAGTGACGGCAGCAGGAGGGGATGCAGAAAGATTTTTATACAAAAGGGTTATACAGCAAGAACAAATGTGCACAAATACTTCCAAGAAAAAGGAATCTAGGAAAACCTTTAACTTTTACATTTAAAAAATTGTATGTAAAAAGGTTTTTGGCCGGGCACGGTGGCTCACTCCTATAATCCCAGCACTTTGGGTGGCCGAGGCGGGTGGATTACCTGAGGTCAGGAGTTTGAGATCCTCTGACCAACATGGTGAAATGCTGTCTCTACTGAAAATACAAAAATTAGTCAGGTGTGGTGGTGGGTGCCTGTAATCCCAGCTACTTGGGGGGCTGAGGCAGGAGAATAGCTTGAACTCGGTAGGCAGAAGTTGGAGTGAGCTAAGATCGTACCACCGTACTCCAGTCTGGGTGACAGAGTGAGACTCTATATCTAAATAAATAAACAAATAAATATTTATCCCTGCCGCTCTACAAAATGTTCTGATTATCATTCTGTAATAATTGTTCTATTTTTCAATCCAAATATTAAAGAGAGGACTGTATTCTTATGTACAAGTATGCCCAAAAAGTTTAATTGATGATATTTCAAAAGTATTTTTAAAATTCTAAAGTAAAAATGTATGCATCTTCTTGCATTTTTTTGAAAGAATTGTGGGAAAATAACCATATTGAGCCAAGGTAATATAAAATATTTCAAATTATTAAAATAGTGTTTCCCAATCTTGGGACTTTAAAAATTATATGAAGCTAAAATATTACTGAAAACGATCATAGTTTAGCTATGGAGACAAGTTTCACTAAATATAAATCCTAACACAAGCATTTTTTGTGTGCTAAAATGCACCTGAAAAACACAAAAGGAGATGTAAAAAGTTATAGCTTCTGTAGAACAAATTTTATTGCTATCCTTTGGTCCACTATCACACAAACTCCAACGTATGCCACAGAGGAGCTCAACTCTGTATGTTTCTGAAATACATATAAAGCTTGACAGAATTTTATTCTCCTTATTAAATATAGAGAAACCACCCCTGCCTACTTAATACCAAGTTACTCTTTGTATAGAGCTGGTTCAGTAAAGCTTGAAGAGACCTACCTGCATCTTGGATTTTTCTTTGGGTAAATAGGTGGGTGTTTCATTCTGAATTAGCTGAATGAAGCTTGACAAGCTTGCACAATGTGTTGCTGTGCAAGTATGAGTGAATGTTGTAAGGCGTCAGGTTACTTCTTTTTCTAAAATTTTTTTTTAAATGTAATCTTACGTTTGTAAAAAGCTAGATATGAAATAAAAATGATTCTCCTTTCAAAGCTTGTTCACCTCCCAGAAAAGCTTGCTCTTCTCCATTAAGAAAAAGTTCAACCACACAAATTAAAAGCAGCCTACATTTCAGTTCCAAATCTATATTGAAATATATAAGGAAGGCAGGAAGAAACTGTGTAAAATAAAAGGGACTCTGGAGGCTCATGCCCAAGGAAGTTTTCAATCACAGTTTAAGTGTCTCCAATCAGGATTTAATTTACAGTTTAAGATTTAATAACAGTCATTGCATGTTAATTAAACAGCAATGGATCATTTACCAACCTGTTTAATGAGGAGTAACAACTATTGCATATAAAACATACCGACATTATTATAACATTGCCATTAATTTTCAATAAATCTGTTTGAATAATTATTGGAATTTAAGTACTATAAAATCCCTAACATAACTAGGAATACCTATTTATATTTAATAAAACAGGAATTTTATTATAGGAATAATTAAATTCCCAGGACCACATTCCTATTTTTGTATGGTGAACAAATCCTTTGTGCAACTGTGGGAGTTGCAGCTCCACTAAATGAAGAATTCAAGAGGGAAGAATTCAGCCCACACTGAAAGAATTATTATTCCATCATTATTTTTAGAATCACACCTTTCTTTAGGGGCAAAGCTTACCTTTCCTTTAATTAATAAATATAATTGGAAGAGTCCTTCCTCTGCTATTCTTTTTAATGGAGAATCATAAATCCTTACTTCCCTTCTGCTTAGACAGGATAGACTAGAAAGACCTGGCCTAAGAATGCGATATAACCTGTGGCGCAGAACAGCAGTACTTTTGATGTTGAGAGGATTTTGTGCACCCAGCAAGGAGCAGAGCACTCTGCTGTTTGCAGTAAATATAGATAACAGGCCTTACTTGGTACATGTGTCACTAAGCTGCCCATGCAATGAGAAAGGTGTGATGCTGTAGAGAACTGATCTACTCTAAATAATAAAGTAAGTACAATGCTGTGGTGCTCAGAGCAATTTCAAAAGGTCTGTGGGTGGACAGAGAGCAAGTGGAGTTCAGCAAGACTGTAGGAATATGGAGCTGTGTGTAGAATAATCTTCAGTATGAAAGAATTAATAATTAGAATTACTAATATCTAAGTTTTGTGTGACAATTTATTCATGTAATATGTACCCCATTTATCCAGATTTTTAAATAAACGTGTGCTGTGGTTCTCCAGAGGGTAAACAGATTGATAATGACATTGTATGAAAAGCAGATAATATGTTCTGAAGACAGAGGCAAGATCAGGAGTTCAGTGGAAGGTGGAGATGACATAAGGGAAAACATGAACAGCCAAACAGTACCATTAATCATTTACTGGGCACTCAAACTGTTTTTTCCCCTTTTAACAAGTTTCTAAGTGAACAATACAATATTGTTGAATATGAGCACAACATTGTAGCAAATTCCAGAACTCATTCCTGTTACATAACTGAAACTTTATACCATTGATCAGCAACCTCCCATTTCTCCCTTTCCCCAGGCCCTCAAAACTGTCATTCTACTTTTGATAGATAATTACATAAATGAAAATATGGTATATACACACAATAACATAGCATTCAACCTTAAAAAATAGAAAATCTTGCTATGGATAACACTGTGGAGAAAGTGAAGAACATTAGGCTGAGTGAAATAAGCCAATCAGAGGAGGTAGATACTCATAAATCCACTTACATGAGGTAGCTGAAATAGTCAAAATCAAATGTTTATATAAATTCTGAAGGTAAAATGACCCTGTGAAGCTGGAATACTTGCTTGAGTATCATGTTTTGTTAAGTTTAGCAGAGCTCAATGTGGTGCCAAGTGCTGTTACTTCTACCAAAGGATAAGATATAAACTCTATTATTCAAGTTGGAGAGGCATATATTATACAAACAGAACAGTAGAGAATGGAAAAAAGTCAAAGTCTATTTCAGTGCTAGTTATATACAACTGAAGTTTAGGAAGAGGAAATTTTAAAAAGCAGGAGAATCGGTGAAGACGTAGGAAAGTTTTCTATAGCAGGAATTTACTCCATAAGGAGCAGAGATTGGGTAAGGAGAGGTGCATAGACTAGGCATTTCAAGGCAGGGTAAAAGCTTGAGAGAATGTATGTGTGGAAACATCTTAGCATCATAAAACAATCACAACACTTAGAAAATGATAACTTTGTAAACAGATAAAAGTCTCTGTTCTTAGTAGGGCAGATGCAATGGAATCATTGCTAAAAAGCTTGTTACTGATTAAAAAGAGTGTAGATTCTTAGCTGGGCATGGTGGCGCGTGCCTGTAATCCCAGCTACTTAGGAGGCTGAGGCAGGAGAATTGCCTGAACCCAGGAGGCGGAGGTTGCGGTGAGCCGAGATCGCGCCATTGCACTCCAGCCTGGGTAATAAGAGCGAAACTCCGTCTCAGAAAAAAAAAAAAAAAAGAGTTTAGATTCACTGTCAGAAGAAACATTGAGTTGCTGATAGATTTTGCGTCAAGCGATGCCTTGTCAGAAATACCTATTTTATCATCACTCCTTCTCAATGTGTAAGTTGTAATTTATAGAGACTCCAGGAGGAATTTGATTGAATCACATCATCTTCACTTCCTCGTATGGCTAATTTGTTTCTGCAAATAGGTCATCATATTTTTTAAATTTGCTTATTCAGATTTTTTATCATGAAATGTCCTTGTTACTTCGAACACCTTGCCACAAAAGTGAATTTGTTTAAAGACAGGAATCTGCAGCCAGGCACGGTGGCTCACACCTGTAATACTAGCACTTTGGGAGGCTGAGGAGGGCGGGCCATGAGGTCAGGAGATTGAGAACATCCTGGCTAACACGGTGAAACCCCATCTCTACTAAAAATACAAAAAATTAGCCAGACATGGTGGCACGCGCCTACAGTCCCAGCTACTCAGGAGTCTGAAGCAGGAGAATTGCTTGAACCTGGGAGATAGAGGCTGGAGTGAGCTGAGATTGTACTTCTGTACTCCAGCTTGGACAACAGAGTAAGACTCCGTTTCAAAAAAAAAAAAAAAAGGCAGGAATTCCTCATGAGGGCATCTTTCTCAGAGATCTCCAAAAGTTATACATTGTGCATGCATCAAGCTTAATGTTTGCATTAAACCTGCTTTGAACAGACAATTGAAATAGTGTCTGTTAAGACTTTTGAAGTAAAGAAATTATAGCCATTTTTAACAAATGAATAGTGAAGGAGAAAATATTAAATGAATTATAAAGATGGGGCCTATCACAGGAGAGAGCTATGGAAAAAATGGGTATTCAGATTGTATAGACTAGGTTCATTATCTACTTTGAGGAGACATGGAACACCACCTGCAGAAGGCAGGGTGCATTAAGCCATCAAATATATTAAGGTCTAGGAAGATCGTTTTGGAATCTGTGTCATCTGCCTCAGAAAGGTTGGCAAAGACATTCTTAGATAATCCATAGCCCTGAAGAAAGAAAATAAGCCCTCAGCTACAATAATGCCAGTATCATTTTTATGTATGCGCGCGCGCGCACACACACACACACACACACACACACACACACACACACACACATTCAACGAGAGAGAGAGAGTAAATACAAGAGGCACTGTGAGAGAAATAAGATATAATACAGGGCCGGGCGCGGTGGCTCAAGCCTGTAATCCCAGCACTTTGGGAGGCCGAGGCGGGTGGATCACGAGGTCAAGAGATCGAGACCATCCTGGTCAACAAGGTGAAACCCCGTCTCTACTAAAAATACAAAAAATTAGCTGGGCATGGTGGCGCGTGCCTGTAATCCCAGCTACTCAGGAGGCTGAGGCAGGAGAATTGCCTGAACCCAGGAGGCGGAGGTTGCGGTGAGCCGAGATCGCGCCATTGCACTCCAGCCTGGGTAACATGAGTGAAACTCCGTCTCAAAAAAAAAAAAAAAAAAAAAAAAAAGATATAATACAAGTAATAGACTTTTGCCATGTAAGAAGTTTGCATTTTCTTTGGAAGGAAATGAATATTTACTGTGTAGCAGTGTTTGCCTTGTTAATTTAGGATGAAAAGAGCTTTGATTATGAGTGGTAAAAAAAAGTTAACTCTGTTTTGACTTGTCACTCTTTATTTCATAGGACCAGAATTCAACTGTTTCCCAAGCAACATTAGCCTTGGCTTAGAAAAGGCCCTATTAACATCTGGCTAAGCAAAGATAACTATGTGTACAAATTATAAAAAATGCAAAAATATCAAGAATATCAAGATTCTTATGTGGCATCAACTCATGTGTCACAAAGAAGGAGGATGAAGTCATTGAATCAAATAGGGCGTAGGAAAATTGCTTTAAAGAGGAGTTATGTGAGAATTTAAATGTCATTCATTATGGTGTAGTAAGCGTCTTCTCTGAAGAGCCACTCTGGTCTAAGCACATTTGAATGACAGGCAGCATTCACAAAGAGAAAGTCAAATGACCAAAGTCAGGTTCAAAAATATTTACATTTCCTTGGACAAAAAAAAAAAAAAAGGAAAGGAGTGGAGTATTGTTGTGAGGAGTAGTAGGAATAAACATTGTTCAAAGGAGGCTGAAATTAGGTCCACTAAGCTCTCCAGAAACTTGTGAAAATGAGAAAAAATGTCTATCCTTAAATGTAAGTTTGACTGAGGGCTAGGTTGGTAGTATCTTTTATAATTTTTTTTTTTAATTATTTTCTGCGTACTGATATGGCTACAAAATACACAATTGATTGGTGTTTACAAGCTCCTGCTAGGGGAAGACTATATTACTGCACCCAACTTGGCGTTAAGGCTTATGATAAATACATACTAGTGAGCGCAAGGTTCTTTGAACTGGCTGCACCATAGGCCATACCCTAAGTTGAGCCATGGTGACCCTGGTGACCTGCATGTACACCTCTGAATGGCCTCCTGGAATTAGAAAATCTGAAGTGACTGGAAAACCAAGAAAAGGGGAAGAATGATCAACACCTGTGGTACCTAATTAATTTGAGACATTCTTCTGTTGTTCCTTATTCCCGCCTCCACAGATAAGGCAATTGGACTTTGTAACCGACCTTGGTCAGCCTGGTGACTCCAGACCCTATGACCCCCTCCTAGCTTGCAAAAAACTGCCCTAAACTATAACTTCTGTAACTTTCCACGGCCTACCCCAAACCTATAAAACCAACTCCTATCCCACCACCCTCCACCCACTCTCTTTTCGGATTCAGCCTGCCTGCAGCCAGGTGAATAAACAGCCACGTTGCTCACACAAAACCTGTTTCGGGGGTTTCTGCATTCAGAGTGCGCATTTTAACAGTGAGACAGAGAACAAAGCCACAACAAGCTAGCCCATCCTGAGCAAAGCTGCCTGCTGCCTCTGAAGTAATACCTTAATGTTTCCAACATGAGCATGAAAAGGGTACCCACAACTTGTCATTATAAGGCCTGGTTCTAAACAGGAGACTGGGGCAAGTGTCCAACAACCACAAAATCGCTAGATAAGTAACCGTTAACTGGGTGGAGAAAGAGCATTAAAAGTAAAAATAATAAGCATTCTATAAAAATAAATAAATTGGTAATTTTAATAAATTATTAACTATTATGTATGGTTTAAAATAAAAGTGAATTTAAAATTCAGGTAAAGAATATCACACTGGTTGGAGAGGAGTGACCAAGAGATAATGATTGCAAAATTCCTTGTGTGCTGAAAATTTAAAGACATCCTTCAGAAAAAAAATGTGAAGGGAATTTGAAGTTTTTAAATCAACATTGAAAAATAAGGAAAAAGTAGAAAACTTTTATGTATTCAAGCTCTGACCAAGTGAAGTATAGAAAGGATGGTAACAACGTGAAGCACAAGGGTCGGGCACAGTGGCTCATGCCTGTAATCCCAGAACTTTTGGAGGCTGAGGCAGGCAGATCACCTGAGGTCAGGAGTTTTAGGCCAGCCTGGCCAACATAGTGAAACCCCATCTCTACTAAAATTACAAAAATTAGCTGGGTGTGGTGGTGCATACCTATAATCCCAGCTACTTGGGAGACTGAGCCAGGATAATGACTTGAAATCAGGAGGCAGAGGTTGCAGTGAGCTGAGATCATGCCATTGTACTCTAGCCCCAGTGACAGAGCAAAAAGACTCCATCTAAAAAAAAAAAAAAAAAAAAAAAAAAGAAGTGAAACACAAGCATCTTTTTTCCAGTAAGATGATGAGGGTTCTGCTGTGTGAAAATAAGACCTCTAAATATCAGTCATTTACACTGGTGTGGTTTTTGTTCTGACTACATGACTACTGTAGGTTGAGCTTGGGCTGACTCCATAAAATCTCTGGACTTCTTTATATATATATACACACATAAGCACACACATATATGCATAAATATACACATATTTATATGCATACATATGTATATGTATATATGTATACATATACGTATATACATATACGTAATTGATATATTTATTTAGATATATCTATACATATTTATATGCATATATATGTATATGTATATATGTATATATATGCATATAAATATGTATAGATACATCTAAATAAATATATAAATTCTAACATAAATAAATTCCATATACATAAATTTTAATTTGTATAATAAATTTTGTACATAATGCATAATATATACAAATTTCCATTTAAAAATATTTTAAATATTTAAAATTATATGTATACACACGCACATACACATGCATATACACACATACATTATATAATTTTAAAAATATTCACAGGGCCTTGCTATGTTGCTCATTACCCAGGTTGGTCTCAAACTCGTGGCCTTAAGCAATCCTCCTGCTTCAGCCTCCCTACCATGCCGGGATAACCACTGTGAGCCACTGTACCTGGCCAGGAAGAGATAATAACAAACCACATATTGGCCTACAATGCTTCTGCTCAAGGATAACAGGTGTTATTTTCACTCAGATGTCATTGGGAAAATCAAATCATGTGGCAAGAATAACACTGGTGAAATTAAAAGTATAATTTTTTCAGGAAAGGGCCCATGATAAGGGGCATTGCAGGGAGAAGCAGCAACAATGTCAAAATTAATATCCTGGTTAAGAGAAAAAATACCATATGATACTGTAGATGAGTCAAAATGTATCAATAATCACAATGAGAGAAAATAGGCAAAAATAACTCATTTATAGAAAGTTTTACATTTTGCATAATAGCAAAACTATATGCCGCTTTAAAAAATAATTATAAGACAAGTGCATACAATAAGTCTCAAAATAGGTTAATCAAAAAAAATACGGCAATTACTAATCAAATCAAAGCTGCTATAGTAGAATCATTAGCAGATAAAAATAAAATTTAAGTCAATAAGCTTCAACAGAAATAGCCACCCAAGAAAATATTCACCAAGTAAATTTAAGCATCACCAATATTTTGCATCTAAAACCACAGCTTCAAACATATAAAGGTAACGAAATTATAAGTAGAAACCAACAAAATCCACAAACATGGGAAACTTCAATATATTTCTATCAGAAGTACATAATAAATCTGAAAAGTTAAATTTTCTTACATAGATGTAGATAGACAAATGATAAAGCTCTAACATAGATTTATATAATTTTCTACCTAATCAATTAAAGTATACGTTAAGTTCAGGATACACTGAAATTTATAAACTGGTTAGAAATATGCTCAAAGAGTAAATTCAAATAAATCTCAAAAACCATTATTGCAAGGTATTATGATCTCTGACTTTAATGCAATTAAATTGGGAAATAAAAGTTAAACTGAAGTAGGAGCGGCCTCGAGAAACAAACCTCTTGAACACCGAACTGGGAAGGAAGGGGTGATTTATCCAGCTGGGACACGGCAGCCTGGCTGCCTAACAGCCAAGCTCGAGCTCACAGAGAAAGTTCCTGCCCTTTTAAAGGCTTACAACTCTAGAAATTACATGGGAAAGGGCCTTTGGCTTACAATTCTAGAATTTACATATGAAAGGGTCTTGGGCTTATAACTCTATAATTTACATGTGAAAGGGTTTTGGGCCACGGAGTAGGCGTGGGGTATAGTGGCTTAGGTGGAGGTTTGATCTTGTTTAAGTAAAAACAGTGCCTTTCAGAAAGATTCCTCCATACCATGCCTTCCATCTACAGGAGGGCGATTAAGGTAGCCCCAGGTCTGCCAGTCTTTACTTCTCCTATTAAAATCCAGTGTGGAAGTCAAGTGGGGGATGGTCTTAGATGCTTAAGGGTGATTAAGGGCCTCCTCCCTCAAAACAACTATAAAACTCTTATATCTATTTATAAGTTAATATATACCGTAAATGTATTTAGTATTAGATGCAAACAAAATAATTTCATAGCAAAAACGAGTAGGATGAGTATAGTGATATTTGAGGACAAAATATCTAAAGAGAAAGTCTACGGAAAATAACAAAGTTTTTTGTTTTGTTTTGTTTTGTTTTGTTTTGTAATGAGATCTCTTTTTACATACATTAGACTATCACAGTCCTATATGCCATATACTGGAGAGCAGTGGAGCAAGAGATAGATAATGATACCATAATGTAACAACACCACTTTAGAAAACAAATGTGACCATACCTGGTAAAGCAAAAGCTGGACACACCCCACAATCTGGATATATGGACCATGGAACCTCTTGCATAAGCACCCACGGATGGATCTGAAAGAATGTTCATTTTAGTGTTATTTGAAATAATAAAGAATCCACAGAAAGGTTCTCAACTAAAGAATTCATAAATATTATGAAACGTTCATAAAGTACAACTCTAATCAGCAGGTGAAGTTAATGAACTAGAGCTGCATGAATCAAATGTTTAAAATTATGGAACAATGTGCAGTGAAAATAAGCAAGTTGTGTAATGATAATTATGAGAGTATGGGAATATTTATAAAAAAAATTTTAAACATTCAAGAACTATTGTTGATTATGCATTTGCATTCAAGGATTAAAACTCAACAAATTAAGAATAGCAGTTACATTTTTCAGGAGTAGTCTGGGGAATGTGTTTTGGGAATTGTTCTCAAAGGGTTGTAAGTATCTAAGTTTTTTTTTTTTTAACAAATAAAATGAAAATATGTGAAGCAAATAGAGGAACATATTAAGACATTAAGCGGGATGGGGGATACATGGTTGTTTTTTATCTTAGTCTTTTGAATTTATGTAAGGCTGAAACAGTGCATGATTAAGATAAAGAGAAATGACTAAAGACATTTAGAGATGGAGACAAGGCCACATTATAAGTATGTGGCATGATGTGCCCATGTATGGTTTCACCTCATGTTTACAATTGTCCATTATTTACCTTCTACCTTAGCTGGACCACACTTTCACCATTTTTGTCTTCTCCACACAGGCCCCTAATATTCAGCTTTTCCCCAGCTAAAATATAGAATATCTCCCTAACAGTCCATGTTGAGAATTGGCTGACCACAGCAAGAAATATTTTCTATCAGATCAAAGGGATCATGCTCTTTGCTTACCTCTAGAGATCCTGATATTGGAGAATTCTTTCTCTTACACTAGGCTTTGATAAAATCTCTGCTTATCTTACTGTTAATTTATTTTTATTGGACAGATTTTGTTGCAGAAAAACTTACCTGACAAGAAACTCAAGTGGCACTCAGGGAAATGGAGGAACATTCTTTATTACGCCAGCAGGCCCAGAAGGGTTCACACCCAAAAGTCTGGACCCCCACTAAGAAAAGTACACAATTTTTATAGGTAAGGGGACAAGGGAAGGAACTCACAACTTTTAGACAATGCAGCAGTTTTTTTTTTAAGGCTTTTTAGCTAGTAAGCAATAAGCTGAGGTCCAGAAGCAGAAAGAGGCAGTTATTAGCAGAAAAACAGGGGCAGTTTTAAAATAGGGAAGTAGCTGACTATGTGCTAACAAAATCCTGGGCAAAACTTCCACTTCATTCCCCTTTGATGCTCTCTTATGGATATTAGGGAGCATCATCTTTACACCCTGGTGTATGTATTTACCAGCTTGTACCCACTGAGGGCCAGAAACTGAGCATTTGTTTTTCTAATTACTATGGCTTCAATGAAGCACCGAAGTATGTTAATTAGGCAAGGGCCGAAGGCAAGGGCCAAGCAGATTATTAATAGCAAAACAGGAAGTGACATTTTATACCAGACATGGACAAGGACTGTCCCTCAAAGGACAACAATGATGACAGCACAACAGTAGAACCACAAATGTTGTCAGAATAGTTCCAAGTATTAAGATTTCAGTCCATATTTGCTGATTCAGTGGAGGCTCCTCAAGCTTCAGCCGTGCATTGACTGGTCAGCTTCTGGTTGTGTGACTAGAGCAGGGCTTGACGAGTTCTCAGGATTCAGCCCGCCGGAGCATGATTTTCATGGGGTGCCGAGGGTCTGATGTTCAGTCCACCAGTCCAGCGATGCGTTGGGGTGTGCCCTCTTGGCTCTGGAATAGTGTACCTACAGAACGACTCCTGCAACTTTGGGAGCAGTTGGGGTGACAAGAATTACGGTACATGGCCCTGTCCAGACAGGTTAGAGGGGTTCCTTTTTCCAATCTTTCACCCAGACCTGGTCCCAGGTTGGAAGGGATGTCCTGGATTGGCTAGGGAGATAGGTGCTCTTTCTATTACAAACTGACCTGGGATAGCACCTTTCCCAATGCCTGCAGCTGGGATGTCATGCTTGTTTCCCCCAGCTGTCTGAGGTCTACCCTCACCTTGTTGACCAGAGCGCGGGCCTCCTGAATAGGATTTCAAAGGGTGAATAACTGGCAGGTCTCAGTGTACCCTCACCTTGTTGACCAGAGCGCGGGCCTCCTGAATAGGATTTCAAAGGGTGAATAACTGGCAGGTCTCAGTGTACACTGTGACCACAACAGGGCTAGGGGAAGCAGCATATCTACCCAGGAAACCTGGGACAGAGCTTTGCTAGTGTAACCTTCAGGATTCGATTGATGCGCTCCACTTTCCCTGAACTTTGTGTCCTGTAGGATGTGTGAAGTTTCCATTTAATCTTGAGCACTCTGGTGAGGGCTTGGATGATCTCTGCCACAAATGCTGACCCATTGTCACCGTGTATAGTGAGTGGAATCCTGTACTGGGAAGCAATGTCACAAAGTAGGACTCTCACTACTTTCGGGCCCTTTCCATCTTGGTTGAGAGTGCCTCAGCCCAGCCTGAGTATGTACATACAAGGACCAGTAGGTATTTGTACCCTTTACTGGGCTTGACTTCAGTGAAGTCCACCTCTATGTCCTCAAGGGGGTAGCCACCCACCTGTTGCACCCCTGGGGCAGGTTTCAGCTGCTGTGGGGGGTTGTTTTTTAGCACAGGTAAGGCACTGATTGCTTACTGCAGTACAGAGTGTGGGGAGAGTTGCAGTATAGTAATAACTGTTGAGTAAGGTTTCCAGAGCAGTTTTACCTAGGTGGGGGAGACCACGGCACTGCGCAACGATGGTATGAGCCAAGTTCTTAGGCACTACTGGTCTGTTGTCAGGGAGTAGCCACAATCCCCCAGCACTCTGCTTTGCTCCCTCCTGCTGTGCCTACAGGTTATCTTCCTTAGAGTACTCTGGCTTTCCCAAATCCTCTCGGAGCGAAGGGGTGACTATGAACAAGTAGGTAGGGGCCTACACAGGCCCCTTCTTCAGTGCAGCTGCCTTAGCTTCTTGGTCAGCCAGCCAGTTTCCTATAGAGATAAGATCAGTGCCTCTTTGGTGGCCCTTGTAATGTATGACAGCTACCTCTTTGGGCTTCCAAACTGCTTCTAGCAGTGTGAGAATTTCTTCCTTATTTTTGATTTCTTTTCCTCCTGCTGTCAGCAGCCCTCTTTCTTAGTATATCGCCCCATGTACGTGGACAGTTGTAAAGGCGCACTTGGAGTCAGTGTAAATATTGATTGCTTTGCCTTCTGAGAGGCACAGGGCCTGAATAAGAGCATGTAATTCCGCCCGTTGTGCTGACCAGCCTCTGGGCAAGAGGGCTGCCTCGACCACTTCAGTGGTGGTGGTGGCTGTATACCCTGCATACCTTTCCCCATTCTGGACATAGCTGCTTCCGTCAGTGAACAGGTTTAAAAATACCTTAGGGAGGGGACAGTCCTTGAGGTCTGGCCAACTGGCAAAGACCTCATCTACCATTTCCTCGCAGTTGTGGTGCAGGGCCCCCTCCTCTGTGGGTAGAAATGTGGCTGGCTTGAGGCCATGCACAGTCTCAATAGTGACCCGCGGGTTTTCACAGAGTAACCCTTGGTAGTGGGTCAAACGAGCATTTGAGAGCCACCGGTGCCCCTGGCTGCTCATGAGGGTGGACACTGAGTGGGGCACTTTAATATGGATAATCTGGCCCAAGGTTAGCTTGTCAGCGTCCTTCATCAGAATGACTGTGGTGGCTAAGGCTTAGAGACAAGGGGCCATCCCAGCACCACTGCATCCAACTGTTCTGACAGATATTCTACTGGCCTCTGCCAAGGCCCAACGGTCTGGGTGAGGACCCCAAGTGCTGTTTTGTTTTTCTCCTGAACAAATAGATTGAATTCCCAGGTGACATCTGGAAGTCCTAGTGCTGGGGCATTTTGAAGCAGTGCCTTGATTTCCTGGAAAGCCATGTCTTGGCTCTTACCCCACTCAAGAGGTTTATCTTCCAGCCCAGTTAGGGCCCCATAGAGGGGCCTTGCTATGTCCGAGAAGCTGGGAATCCATATGCAGCCAAAGTCTGCCACCCCGAGAAACTCCCAGAGCTTCCTCTTGGTGTTGGGAGTGGGCATGGAGCAAATCACCCTTTTCCTCTCCAGTCTCAGAGCCTGATGTCCTTTGGTGATGATGAACCCCAGGTACCTCACCTGTTGTCTGCAGATTCGGGCCTTTTTCCATGAGACTTTATACCCTGCCTCTGTAAGGAGCTGCAGCAGCGGCACCTTGGTCCCTTCCCAGTAGTCCCTCCACCCCCTGCTGGCAAGAGGTAGGTCATCCATGTACTGCACCAGTGGGCAGTTAAGGTCCTCTCATGTGAAGGCAGCTAAGTCTGCAGTAAGTGCCTCACCAAACAATGTGGGAGAGTTTTTAAATCCTTGGGGCAACCGAGTCCAGGTCAGTTGCATCTTCCTTCATGTTTGGGGCTCCTCCCATTCGAAGGCAAAAAGTGGCTGGCTCTTTGGTGCCAATCATAGACAGAAAAAGGCACCTTTCAAGTCCAGGCATGTGAGCCACTCAGCTTCAGAGGGGAGGTGGCTCAGGAGAGTGTATGGGTTAGGAACCACCCAGGGGAGGGTGATTGCGACACCGTTTCCTGCTCTCAAGTCCTGTACTGGGCGATATTCCCCACCGGGCTTTCTCATTGGCAATAGGGGGGTGTTCCAGGGAGACTGGCATTCGACCAAGAATCCCCCCTTTCTAAGCTGTGAAATGTGTTCCCAGATTCCCATCTGGGCCTCTCAGAGTATTGGATACTGTCTCTGCCTGACAAGGGAGGGCTCCAGGCTTGAGGTCAATTATCAGTGGTGTGTGGGCCTTGGCTATTCCGGGGGGGTTCATCTCTTCCCAGACTGCAGGGAAGGTGCCCAGGAATTCTGGTGTGTTTTCCTCTGACCTATCGGTGGTGTGCAGTTTCCATTCTTCCTCATGTGGAAGCTTGACTTACAGGATTAGGTCCCCCTTCGGCTCACTTAAAGTAAGATTGGCTGGGCTCCTGGTTCAAAGGTGATTTGTGTCCCCAATCTGCTCAACAAGTCTCTCCCCAAAAGGGGAACAGAGCATTCCAGCAGGTAGAGGAACTCATGGCGAATCTGGTGGCCCCCTAAATGGCATGTCCGCTCTTGGCAGAACAGCCAGGGCTCTACCTGGTCACCTGTTGCTTCCACAACAGTTGCCTCTGGTTGCTAAACGGGGCAACCAGAGTGGTGACCACCGAGTACTCCACTCTGGTATCTACCATTAAAGTCATTGGGTGGCCCTCAACCTTCATCTTGACCATGGGCTTTTGGGGCCAAGTTTCATAGAGCCTGGCCTGTCCTAGTCTGAGTCCATCCAGGCCAAGCCGATCAGGTGGGCCTGGCTGTGTTCTGGCTGGTATTCTGCCCTCCCTCAGGGGGTGCCCTACCTGGGACCGTCCACTTGGGGCACTGGTTCTTCCAGTGTCCCACCTCTCTGCAGCATGCACACCGATATAGCTACAAGGGAGGGTGCTCAGATCTCCCCTCTTTGCACTGGGGGTGTGTCAGGCAAGGCTGGTGGACTGGGGGCTGATGGTGCTGGAAGGGCATAAGGCAGTGGCAGCTCCTCCTCGGGATCATCCTGATGAATGGGTTGTTTGGGCCCCTTAGTTGCTTGGGCCAAGAAGACCTTGCACTGTTCCTTCCTACAAGCACAGAATCGAACTCAAGGGGGAGGGTCTGAGCTATTTCCAACCAGGAATCAATATACCGGAACTGGTCCAGGTGGCCAGTGTTACCAGTCACAGCCTTCCAAACAGCCTGTACCTTGAAGACTTTCAGGGTGCCCTCTGGTGGCCAGCTGACGCTAAGCACCAGACACTGATCTGCAGAGGGTTTTTAGCTTTCCTGGGGTAATTTTAGCCCCATAATCTGCAGAAAAGCCCTTCCTGAAGTTTTTGACCATACTGTCTAGGACTGTGGGCTTAGACCGACTTTTCCCCATGATGTGTATCCCCTTTTGAATGATGACGCAAGACAAAGGAGGGGTGTCCCGTGAAGGACCACTCAGATGCCCACCTGGTCGTGCCCCTTGCAGGAATTTAGGCGTCTCTTAGCAGTCAGGTCTGTATAATCCCCCGACTCAAATCGAGCTCAGCTCGCGCTCAGCTCGATACCTCCATAAGCCATATAAGGTTCCCCACAGAAACGCAGGCACGGGCCCTGTCAAGCTCCGTAACTTGCACCGTGGAGCTACAGATTGAAGGTTCAAGAGCTGGCTCTTGAACTCCCGACACACACACACACTCACTCAGAGGTTATCACATTCCCACCCTAACGTGAGAAATCCACCTGCTATCTCCAAATGGAGACCCCGGGAGGTGATCAGGCTCCCATTCCGTCCGCAGGTAGGCCTGCCTAGAGTCGGGTCCCGTGACCTTACCTTATCCGGAGTTCCCCTCAGTTCAGTCCGTCTTCCCCTAGAGTCCGGTGAGCAGCAACGCCGGGACAGCAGCAGTTCCCCTTCCAGGGAAGGAGGCCCTGTAGAAGTTTACAGGGCCCCTTCCTCGTTCCCGGCGGGGAACAGGCGAGCTCTTGGTCCTTTCCGACCTCAAACGTGGCTCAAGGAGCCAGTGCGGCTGAGTTTCCCGGTCAGGGAACCAAATGCTCTGGAAAATTTTACCTGACAAGAAACCCAAGCCACACTCAGGGAAATGGAGGAACACTCTTTTATTACACCGGCGGGCCCAGAAGGGTTCACACCCAAAAGTCTGAACCCCCGCTAAGAAAAGTACACAGTTTTTACAGGTAGGGGGACAAGGGAAGTAACTCATAACTTTTAGACAACACAGCAGTTTTTTTTTAAGACTTTTTAGCTAGTAAGCAATAAGCTGAGGTCCAGAAGCAGAAAGAGGCAGTTATTAGCAGAAAAACAGGGGCAGTTTTAAAATAGGGAAGTAGCTGACTATGTGCTAATAAAATCCTGGGGAAAATTTCCATTTCAATTTAAGGGAAGGGTTAATTGGATGTGGCCACAAGCTCTGGTCTGTGTACTTTTCCCACTTTAGTACAGGTACTATTTAAATTATCATTGAGGTCAGGTTTGTAAAAGAAAAGTTCATTTTTTTTTTCCTTAAACAGTGTGATCTAAAAGGATGACAAATATAAGTTGCTGTTGTTGTCTTGCTATTTTCCTCTGAGATACGATTATCATACCTTCTGGTATGTCAGGAACAGTTTAGACTATAAAAGTTTACACCTATTATAAATTAACACCTGTTCATTTTTTAGCGTCCCTCATTTTCACTTTCAAAGAAGTTTCAGTTTAGATAACAAATGTACAGTCAACCTACCTAAAAACATTTAAATGTTTAGACATGGGTCGATTTTATAATCTCTAGGAATAGTTTAAAAAGGCATGAAGACAAAACTAAAGCAATGCTTATCTCCAACCCTCAGCTATTATTTGGCTGAAATTCACTGTGGGATGGGGTTGTCCTGTGCTCTCTCACTTTCCTTCTCTTTTGTTTTTGTTTGATGGGGTAGGAGAGGAGGAAGAATACTGCCAGAGGTCAAATACTAATCTGTTAGTCTGGGCGTGGTGGCTCACACCTGTAATCCCAGCATTTAGGGAGGCCCAGGCAGGCAGATCACTTGAGGCCAGGAGTTTGAGACCAGCCCAGCCCCATCTTTATTAAAAATACCAAAATTAGCTGGGCGTGTTGGTACACATCTGTAATCCCAGCTACTCCAGAGCCTGAAGCATGAGAATCGCCTGAACCTGGGAGGCAGAGGTTGAAGTGAGCTGAGATTGCACTACTCACTCCAGTCTGGGAAATAGAATGAGACCATCTCTAAAAAACAAAACATATACACATTTGAAAGATTTTGTAGTTTGCCATAGGCCGTAGCTAATTCTTTGGGTGAGAATTACTAGGCTTTAAGGTCCAGTACAGCCTGTTTTGCTGGGTCCTATAGTGTGTTCTTTCTGGAGTCTTTGTGTGGACGGGATATTACACCTTCAGGACACAATTTCCTCAAGTGGGAAATCCCCTCTGATTAGACATCTTTAAATGATGGTGAAAGGCTGGAGGAACCGGGCAGTTTAATCCCCTCTGAATAAGCCCTGACAAGGTTTTCAGGTCCCCAAGTGCTTACTCTATAGTTTGGAGAATATTTGAAATTTCTCTGCCTTCCTTTTTCAATTCAGAGCAACAGGAGATGTATGTGAACATCCTCTTAATTGCCATGACTGGATGTCAGAATGGGTCAAAGAGGGTGAGTCAGGGTCATTTGCAAGATTCTCCAATCATAATGGTGTTAAAGTTTCCTGAGACTACATCTGTGGCCTAATGAGTGATTGAAATTAGCTATCAATTGATAATTTGGAAAACATGAATATTCTGATTCAATTCCCTGCCATTACCTTAAGAAACAACCTCCCTTTCAGATCAGGAAGAAGGGGTGCTTGCAGATCTTAAAAATGTAAATGTAAACTCAAAGACCTATTTCGATGTTGATTTAAAGCAAGTTTGGGTTTGTTTGCCTTTTTTGTTCTGTTTTGTTTTTATGATGTCATGACTTCTTATTAGTGTAAACAGGAGGAAGTTGACTACTTCAATTTTCTCAGCAAAGTTACATTTGAGTATTAACAACAATGATAATGTCAGAGGCCTTTGAACCAGAGCAACTCCATCTTGAATAGGGGCTGGGTAAAAGGAGGCCGAAACCTACTGGGCTGCATCCCCACACAGTTAAACATTCTGTTGCAGGATAAGTTACAAGGTCAGCACATGATACAGGTCATAAAGGCCTTGCTGATAAAACAGATTGCAGTAAAGAAGATGGTTAAATCTCACTAAAACAAAGATGGCAGTGACCTCTGGTCATCCTCACTGCTACACTCCCACAAGCACCGTGATAGTTTACAAATGCCATGGCAATGACAGGAAGTTATCCTATATGGTCTAAAAAAAGAAGGCATGAATAATCCACCCATTGTTTAGCATCTAATCAACAAATAACCCTAAAAGTGTGCAAACAGCAGCCCTTGGGGATGCTCTGTCTATGGGGTAGCCATTCTTTCATTTCTTTACTTTCTTAATAAACTTACTTTCACTTTACTCTATGGACACACACTGAAGTCTTTCTTGTGTGAGATCCAAGAACCCTCTCTTGGGGTCTGGATCAGGACCCCTTTCCTGTAACATCTTTCTGGTGATCGCAGAAGGAATTATCATGCAGAAATGCCCTAACTTTTGGTAAGTGGCAGGATCTGGTAACAATACCATAAGATGATTGGAAAAGAAAAGCTCATTTATATTATTGTATAAATGGCTTGGCAAAAAATATGGATAATCTCTACCATCCTGCCTGCTTGCATGACAAAAATATTTTAAATATGTGGTGCCTGTTAGGTGTTAGCTATGAGGGAAATAGCTTGGATATGGGTAACATGTTCTTTTCTCTCTCTCTTTTTTTTTTTTTTTTCCCACAAGAGGTTTCACCATGTTGACCAGGATGGTCTTGATCTCTTGACCTCATGATCTGCCTACCTCAGCCTCCCAAAGTGCTGGGATTACAGGCATGAACTACCGTGCCCGGCCAGGTAACATGTTCTTATACCTCCTATGATGGTTAATCTTATAAGTCATCTGGGCAACCAGGAGCCCAGATATTTGGATAAGCAATATTCTGAATATGTCTTATAAGGGTGTTTCTGGATAAGTTTAACAGTGTGATTGGGCATCCTCCAATCCATTTTAAGCCTAAATAATAGAACAAAAGGTGGGATAAGAGAGAATTTGCTCCTTCTACTTAACTGCTTTTGAGTTAGTGTAATACTCTTTTTTTGTACTCAGATTGGAACTTACTCCACTGGCTCTTCTGGGTCTTAGGTTGTCACACTCTGTCTGTTGGGAGGGATTGGAATTTCATTTTTGGTTGGTGATATCAACTTTTCTTCAATATGGAAAATTAGTAATGGGCTATTTTACATTTCATTTAATTGTTCTAGGTCTTCAAAACCTTGTATGTATTTTTATACTTAAAGCAC
>NW_016107349.1:3282287-3296890 GCF_001604975.1 Cebus imitator
AGACGGGGTTTCACCGTGTTGACCAGGATGGTCTCGATCTCTTGACCTCGTGATCCACCCGCCTCGGCCTCCCAAAGTGCTGGGATTACAGGCTTGAGCCACCGCGCCCGGCCAGTTTAGCCATATTTCAATTGCTTGATAACCACACCTGGCTACTATACTGAACAACAGAGCACAAGACTGTAAGCTCCTTACATATTCTTGAAAGTCTCTCATAGAGACTCACTTCTGGATCCCCAAAGCCTAGCTCAGAGCTTAGCACATAGTAGTTGCTAAATAAATGTTTGATTAATAGAAAACATCCTTTAGGCTAATACAGAATAGCTTTTTGTATATGGTGAGAAGGTTAATTTTTAGACATTAAGGAAAAGAATAACAGTGAGAAAGGAAGACAGGAAGTAGTATTTCATTTATATATGCGTGTGTACTGTAAGTATTGTATATTGCGTGGTTGCAACAATTTGTTTACGTTTATCTTGTTGCTATTGTTTTGGCATTTGAGGCGTCATATTGAAAATACCCTCTAGGATGTTCCCATTTTGTTATGCACAATATGTTCTGAAACATTTTTATCACCTCTATTAGATAATAGTGGCATTGGAAGGCAGTATCTTTTTCTCATTCATCTTCTTATTCCCTGCAGTACAAATAACAGAGCACCCACTAAAGATGTGTGCCATCTCTAGAGTAAATTTCCTGAGGTTTGCCTTCTTCCTTACAGTTTATTCACCATAATCTATGAGGAATCTGCCTGCTGCAGGCACAGTTTTCAATGTCAATTTTCTTCTTAAATTTTGTGGCTTATTTTTGTATCTCGTATAAAGAATAATAATGTAAATAAAATGCCCCATGCTGTTGAAATGTATATTTCAGTCAATAAACATATTTCTTAATATCAAAAGAATTTTTGAAATATATATGTTTTACTTTTTCCCTATTTTATCTAACAAAACTAAGTTCAGTCTTCATATTTTTATTATAACAATAATATATAAATATATAAAATGTTAAACATATACACAATTGAGCACAGAAATGAACTCTTAATGATTTTAAAGCAAAAAAAGATCTTGGTATAGAAAATCTTAACATTTTATTCTCAAGGTTAAATCAAGAATTTTCATTTAGAAATGTTTCACTTTGTGAACTCTTAGGAAAATAACATGATTTCCAGCAATGACAGCAGGGTACTTAGGACAATAAAGAAAATGGGGAGTAGATATGAAATTTCTAGTGAAAATATATTGGAGCTGAACATTTTGAATCTTCCCATGTGTTTGTTATAAGTAGCTATTTGAAATGTCCTTTTGGATAATGCTTTAGAGTATTGCAAACTAAGAGCAGATGGACATAAATGTCTGGAATTCTTTAATTTCTTTAACTATAGCAGAGACTGCTAGAATGCTTGTGTTTCCTAGATTTTATCCTGATTCTGCTATTATGTAAGTGGAAGGTTAGTATTCAACACCTGCTCTGCTGTTGCTGCTGCAGTACACATACTTAGGAATGCTTGGGTTTATCATCATTTATTAATTACTTAATCAATAAACTCTGTAAATGGTGACTGTAATTATCCCAGAAGGTCATTGAAATTAAGGAGAATGAGGTCCCAGGGCAAAGAAGCCCAGGCGCACATCTATTTATCTGAAGCTACATGACAAGATGCTATTTTTTATTTCTGCCTTGAATTTCAAATTAACAGCCAGCTGAAAAGATTGTGTTGAAAAATGAATCCATAATAAAGGGATTTACTCCTTTTCCTTGGAGTTGTTTCTTTGCTGCCATTGATATTGATTAATGGAATATGTATACCTTAAGGGAACGCAACCACCCTTGGACTATCTTCTCTCTGGAGTATGTTCCGATGCTGTTAATGTCTTGCATTTCTAAACACTCAGGTCAATCAAGTGTTTTAGACACTATGTGTTTTATGGAGAGAAAATCCAAAAAACAAAATAAAATACAACATATAGAGGGCGTTCCCATTTGTACAAAAAGAATTCTATTTATACTATCTTTTTACTCTGCTCTCTGACTTCTACATATAGAACATATTGTTTCTGAAACATATGATTGCTTTTTTAATTTTGACAAGGGCAAGACAGATTGACAGACTTTTTTTTTTTAGTATACATATGCATATATATGAATGTATTCTATGTATCCTGAAGGTATACAAAGGAGTGATTCTCATCATTATTTGTTTGTGCTGTTTATTTTAAATTAGTTTCTTAATATATAATTTACATACATTAAAAGGTATGAATGTAAGTGCAAAATACTATGAGTTTTGGCATATATATCACAATCCGAGTATGGTGTCAAACCACCAAAGTCACAGTCTAGTACTGCGCCATTTAACACAACAGCAATCAAGTGTATACAGTGCTTGAACATTTGAAATACAGCTAATGCAACTTGGTGAATGATATTGAGTTAAATAAAATACACAGTGTAATTAAATTTAATTGTACCTATTATTATCTTTCTAATCTGGCTGCTAGAATTTTTAAAAATTGCATATTTGGCTGGCATTGTATTCCCTATAGTACAACATAAATATAGAACATTTTTATTAATACGAAGTCTCCTCATGCCTCTTTTCATTAAAATGGTCAGTTCCTGACAACCACAGATCTACTTTCTGTCTCTAGATTGACTTTTCTAGAATTTTATATAAGTAGGTATGTTAGCTTGAAGTCTGGCTGCTTCTACTTTGCCTAAAGCTTATGTGACATTTCATATTTTTTTTTATCAGTAGTTCATTCCTTTTTACTGCTCAGAAGTTGTCCATTGTATGGATAAACCATCCATCTATTTATCATTCACAAGTAAATGATTATTTGGGTTTTATCTGATTTGGGGCTTTTAAGAATAAAACTGCTATGTACATTTGAGTAAAAGTTTTTGGGTGACCATACATTTTCACATAGCCTGGAGAAATACCTGGGAATGAGGAAGCTAGGTCATATAGATGGATTAAGAAACAATGAGACCATTTTGCAAATTTCCTGTACAATTTTACATGTCACCAACAATGTATGAGTTCTAGCTGCTTCTCATCATTGCCTACGTCTGCTGTTTTCAGTCTTTAACTTCCTAACTCCTAGTGAGTGTGATGTGGTATTTCAATGTGGAATTAATCTTCACTTCTTGAATGAGAAATGATATCTTCTCATATGATTATTTGCCTTTTGTATATATTAATATCTGAAATACCTAACTTTTTTCCATTTTCTTTTAAGAATTAACAAATCCTTTACTTAGAAACAAGCCCTTTATCAGACAAATGTTGCAAATATTTTCTTTCTGCGATTTTCCTGTTCTTCTTAACATTATTTTTTGAAGAACCAAAATTGTGATTTTCTCTCCCTCTATTTTTCTGAGCAGATTGAGTAGCATTGGTATTAGTTCTCCTTTAAATGTTTCGTAGAATTCAGCAGTGAATCTAGCAATCACAGGCATTTTTATGGGGTGAAAATTTTATTATGACTTTGATCTCGTCACTTCTTATTGGTCTGTTCAGGTTTCAGATTTCTTAATGGTTCAATTTTGCTAGGTTCTATGTATGTAGGAGTGTATCTATTTCTTATAGGTTTTCCAATTGATCGACATATAGTTGCTCATAGTGGCCTCTATTGATTATTTTAATTTCTACAGTACCAGTTGTAATGTCTCCATTTCCCTGTCTGATTTTATATTGTTGGGTCTTCAATCTATTCTGCTTAATTAATCTAGATAAAAGGTTTGTCAGTTTTCTTTATCTTTTTCTAAAAGCCAACTTTTTATTTTGTAGATCTTTTGTACTGTTTTCATCATGTCAAACTAATTTATTTCTGCTCTGATCTTTACTATTTGTTTTCTTCTATTAATTTTAGGCTTGGTTTCCTCTTACTTTTGTAGTTCTTTAAGAAGCGTCACTAAGTTGTTTATTTAAAGTTTTTCTGCTTTTTTATGTAGAAACTTATAGCTATAAACTTTCCTCTTTACACTGATTTTGCTATATCACATAGGTTTTGGTATGTTGTGTTTCTATTTTCATTTGTTTCAGGAAATTTTCAATTTTCTTCTTAATCTATTTATTGACCCATTGATCATTCAGTAGCATATTGTTTAATTTATATATATTTGTATACTTCCCAAAATTTCTCTTTTTGTTGATTTAGTCCACTGTGGTCCGAAAAGATGCTTGATATTACTTCAATTTTTTTGAATGTTTAAAGATTTGTTTTGTGACTTATCATATGGCATATCCTTGAGCATGACCCATGTGGTGAGAAGAAGAATGTGTATTCTGTGGTTGTTGGATGAAATTTTGTATAAATATTTAATATCTATGTGTTCCATTTGGTCCATAGTGCAGATTAAGTCTGACATTTCCTTGTTGATTTTCTGTCGAGATGATTTGTCTAGTGCTGAAAGTGCAATATTGAAGTCTTCAACTACAATTGTATTTGAGCCTATCTCTCTCTTTAGCTCTAGTAATATTAACTTTTCATATATGTGTGCACCAGTGTTGGGTACATATATATTTACAATGGTTATGTTCTCTTGCTAAATTGATCCCATTATTATTATACAATGACCTTCTTCATCTCTTGTTATAGTTTTTGTCTTGAAACCTATTCTGTGTGATATAAGTATACCTGCTTCTCCTCTTTTTTGATTTCCATTGGCATGGAATATCTTTTTCCAGTCATTTATTTTCAATGTATGTGTGTCTTAATAGGTGAAGTGTGCTTTTTGTAGGCAACAGATTTTGGGTCTTTGTTTTTAATCCACTCAGCTACTGTATGTCTTTTGATTGGAGAGTTTAATCCATTTACTTTTAATGTTATTGAAGATAAGTAAAGACTTACTCCTGCCATTTTGTAATTTGTTTTCTCGTTATTTTGTGGTCTTCCTTACCTTTTTGTTCCTCCTATGTTTCTTTAGTGAAGATTATTTTATCTGGTGGTTTGTTTTAATTCCTTGCTTTTTATTTTTTATCTATCTATTGTACGTTTTCAGATTTTAGGTTTCCATGCAGCCAACAAATATCTTATAACCCATTATTTTAAATTGATGACACTTTAACACTGATTGTATAAACAAAAAAGCAAAAAGAAAACTAATAAAAATGTATACTTTAATTTCATTTCCCTGCTTTCCAACTTTTTGTTCCTGTTTATATCTTATTATAAACAGTGTCTTTGTTTTAAAAGGTGTTGTAGTTATTATTTTTGATTGGTTCATATTTAGTGTTTCTACCTAAGATAGGGGTAGTTTACACATCGTAATTACAATGTTAAAATATTCTGTGGTTTTCTTAGAACTTACTATTACAGTGAGTTTAATATCTTCAGATGATTTCTTTTTGCTTATTAGTGTTCTTTTATTTTAGATTGAAGAATACCCATTGGTAGTTCTTGTAGAACAAATCTAGTGTTGATAAGATCTTGTAGAACAGATCTCAGCTTTTCTTTCTCTGGAGATGTCTTTATTTTTCCTTCATATTTGAAGGATATTTTTGCTGGAAATACTTTATTGGTATAAATTTTTTTTTCCTTCAGCACTTTAAATATGTCATGCCACTTTCTCCTGGCCTGCAAGGTTTCTACTGGAAAGTCTACAACCAGATGTATTAAAGCTCCATTGTAGCTATTTGTCTCTTTTATCTTACTGTTTTTAAGATTCTTTCTGTATTTTGACATTTGAGAGTTCGATTATTAAAAATATTGAGGTAATCTTTTTTGGGTTAAATCTGCCTAGTGTTCAATAAACTTCCTGTGCTTGAATGTTGATATCTTTCTCTAGGTTTGGGAAGTTCTCTGTTATTATTGCTTTACATAAAATTTATACCCCTTTCTTCTTTCTAGATCCTCTTTAAGGCCAATAATTCATGGATTTTCCCACTTTAGGTTGTTTTCCAAATCTTGTATGCATGCATCATTGGCTTTTTAGTTTTCTCTCTTTTGTTTCCTCTGACTGTGTATTTTCAAATAGCCTGTCTTCAAGCTCACTATTTTTTTTCTTTTGCTTGATCAGTTCTGCTATTAAGAAATTCTGATGCATACCTCAGTATGTCAGTTGAATTATTCATCTTCAGAATTTCTGCTTGATTCTTTTAAATTATTTCAATCTCTTTGTTAAATTTACCTAATAGTATTCTGAATTTCTTCTCTGTATTATCTGGAATTTTTTTGAGTTCTCTCAAAACAGTTAGTTTGAATTTTCTGTCTGAAAGGCCACATATTCCTGTCTCTCTAGGACTGTTCCCTGATGTCGTTATTTAGTTCGTTTGTCGAGATCATGTTTTCTCAAATGAGCTTGATGCTAGTTGATATTCTTCAATGTCTAAGCATTGAAGAGTTAGGTATATTGTAGCCTTTGAAGTCTGAGTTTGTTTGTATCCATCATTCTTTAGAAAGCTTTTTATATATTTAAAGAAATTTGGGTGTTGTGATCTACGTTTTTGGTCAGTATGTATTTGATCTACATTTTGGAGCAGTATGTACATTAGGTGCCCCATTAAGCCCATTAGTGCTGTGGTACTTACAAACTCATAGGTGCTGCCTTGGTTGCCTTGGGTTTGCCCAAACAAATGGAGTCTTTTTCTCTGTGCTGAGTTGCCTGGAGCTATGGAAAATTTGACACAAGTACCTTGTACCTACCACCATCGGGACTGCCCTTGGGTCTTACCCAAGTCCTGCTGTAACCATGACCTGGCGACCGCCTGTGTATGCTTAAAATTCTAGAGCTCTACAATTAGTAGCTGGTGAAGTCAGCCAGGCTTCTTTTCTTCCCTTCAGGGTGCCAAGTTCCCTCAGACTCCTGGCCTTGGGTGGGTTCAGAGATGCCATGTGGGAGCCTGGGTCTGGAGCCGAAAACCTTAGAAATCTACTTAGTACTCTGTTTTACTATGGCTGCTGACATCCAAACCACAAGACAAAGTTTTAAATCTCTCTTTCCTCACATTTCCAGTTTCTCCCCTTGGGGCCACCAACACCAGAGGCCCATGGAGGTAATGCCAAGCTACTACCAATGTTCCTTTACATCCCAAGGGCTCTTCAGTCAGCTTGAGGTGCATGCTGACAGGCCTGAGAATCACACTTTAGGGCAGTGGGCTCTCCTCTGTCCCAAGGCAGGTCCAAAAATGTTATGCCATAATCAAGGCCTGGAATTGAGACCCCAAGGGCCCACTTGGTGTTCTACACCACTGTGGTTGAACTCATACTTAAGCTACAAGACAAAGTTGCCTTTTCTCTTCCCTCTGCTTTTCTCAAGCAGAGTGAGTATCTCCTCATAGTTATCATAGCTGGGAATGTTCTGGATCACACCTGAAGCCAGCACATCTCAGAATCTCCCCAAAGGCCCTCGATGTATACTACCTGGATATTGCTGTTGATTGTCCAGGGTCCAAGGACCCTTAAATCAGCAGGAGATAATTCTCACTAGGACTGGGTCCTTCCCTTTAAGGCAGTGCATTCCCTTCTGATGCAGGATGTGTTTAGCAATGTTTTATGGGAGCTAAAGCCTGGAATGTGAGCCTCCCAGCTCTGCTTACTCTCTATCCTACTGTGGCTCAGCTGGTATCCAAGTTGCAAAACAAAATCCTCTTTAATCTTCCCTCTCCTCTCCTCAAGTGGAAAAAAAGTCTCTTTTGGAGCAGCAAGCTTCACTGCCTGGGGTTGGAAAAGGGATGGTGCAAGCACTCTCTCAGCTGCCCTGGCTGGTGTCTCACTTGGTCACACACCACCACCCCCCGACCCAACTCCACTGGCTCTGAGCCCAGAACAGTACTAGGACTAGCTTAGGAATTGCAATTTGTGGCCTACACTGTTCTCCAAGTTTATTTAGGATCCTGAATCATGTTAGTTCACAGTGGTGAGGCTCGCCAAAACTCAAGTTCAGACCTCTGGTATAGGAAATTCCCTTCTCACTAGGGCTCATTGAAATGCTCCCTCTATTGGCATCAGCTGAGTTCTGCCCACTGTTGATGGCACTGAGATGCAAATTCCTACTATCACTGTATTCTCCCTCCCTCAAGCATACAGATTCTCCACTTTGTACAGCAACTTCTCTGGCTGGAGGAGGGGTGGCACAGACAATTCAAGATTGCCTTTCCTACCCTCTTCAGTACCTCTTTCAGCAATATGAAGTTAAAAATCACTGACTGTGAGTGATCATCTGATTTCTAGTTTTGTGAAAGTGCTTTTCTTCTGTACATAGTTGTTACATTTGGTGTTCTTGAAGGGACAATGATCTGTGGAGGCTTCTATTTGGCCTTTTTGCTCCACCTCCCAAATTATTTCTGTATTCATTGTATGCCCAACAACAGTTATAATTATTGCATTTTGCAAATTGTATTTTAAATTAGATGATAGAAAAAAATAGTGTTACAAACAAAAAGAGTCTCTTGCATTATGTTTTTATGTAATTAACTTTTAATGGTGATCTTTAGCTCTTCATATGAATTCTAATTATTCTCTAGTATATTCATCATAGTCTGAATGACACTGTTTAGTATCTCACGTATGGAATCTCTGAGATCAATAGATTTTCTCATTTTTTGTTTTTCTGTAATGTCTCAATTTCTCCTTTTGTAGAAAATATAGTTCTGCCAGATGCAGAAATCTTGGTTGATAGTTTTTGGGTTTTTTTTCAGAACTTTTTGATATCACACTACCTCCTGCACGTGTGGTTCCTGATAAGAAATCAGCCATTCATCTTACTGAGACTCCTTGCACCTGATAACTTACTCTGCTCATATTGCTTTCAAGATATCTGTTTGTTTCTGGCTTTCAATACTTTGTTTTATGTATCTAGATGTGGAGCTCATTAAGTTTAATTAAAAGTTCCTTGTGTTTCTTGCATTTATAGATTATTTTTAAAATCAAATTTGAGAAGCTTCTACTTGTTATTTTTTTAAATGTTGTTCCCGTCTTCTTTTCTCTTTTTCTCTTCTTCTGGGATTCCCATCATGTGGATTGAAGCATTTGTAAATGACCTGGAGGTCAATTGCGCTTTTCTCACTTTTTTCATACTTTTTTTCTTTTTCTTCCTTTCAGGATACTCATTAGATTATCTGTCTTCTAGGTTTTCTTTCTTTTTTTTTTTTTTTGCCTTTTTAAATTTTCTATTAAGAATTACTAGTCAATTGTTCATTTTACTAATTGCAATTTTTATTCTCATTTATATTTATACATTTCTTTGTTGATATTCCCTATTTCTTGAGACACCATTCTCATACTTTCCACTGTTAACTGAATTATGTCCTCTCAAAATTTAAATAATGAAGCTCCAACCCTCAAAATGACTATATTAAAAATAGGATAAAATAGAGCTTTGAATGAGCTGATTAAAGTTAAATAAGGTCATAAGGATAATCCTCTTGCTCAGTAGGATTGGTGTCCTTATAAGAAGAGAAAGACACACCAAAGCTCTTTCTTTGCATGTGAAGGTAATAGTGATGAGGCAGCACTCTGCAGGCCAGGGAAAAAGCTCTCACCAGAAACTAAACTCTATGCTACATTGATTTTGGACTTTCTGTCTCCAGATCTGTAAAAAGAAAATCATGTTTGTGATATTTTGTTGTGGAAGCCCAATTAAGATGGATTTTTATATCAAGCAGTGGATGTTGCTGTAACAAATATCTGAATATTTGTAAGCAGCTTTGGATCTGGGGAACAGACAGAGGTTGAAAAAGTTTTGAGGTGAATGCTAGAAATGTGAATTTTAATGGCAAATCTAGTGAGGTCTCAAGTAGAAATGAGGAACATGTTTTTGAAAACCAGACAAAAGGTTCAGTTTTCCTTGGTATAAAGCAGAAAATAACCTGGTTGACCTGTGTTCTTGTATGTGGAAGGTTGAAATTGCAGTGATAAAATGGGATATTTAGCTGAGGAAATTTCTAAACAAAGTGTTGACACAATGACTTTGCTTCACTGTGACTGCTTATGGTAAAATGTAAAAAGAAAAAGATGAGTTGAAAAAGAAACTTTTAAGCAAAACAAAGCGAACTTGAAAATTTGGAAAAATCTCAGACTATGTATGTTAGAAAAGTGAGAGAGGTTGCTCTGAAAAGAACACTAAGGGTGTGAATAAATATCCATTTGATAAAGAGATAACTGTTGTGACTCATGGACTTAATTTTAGCCATGTTAGAAAAGCCAGGAATAGAGATGGGATTATATCAGCAAAGACGTTGCCAGTTGAGAGGAAAGAGGACAGAGGAAGTGGGGTAGAGTGATAGAATTCCTGTAGAATTGTTGGATTCTACACTACTGGGTTATTCAACTGAGAATGTGTGCTGTTTTTTAAGAAACTGCAAGAATGACCTTCAAGGCAATTCATAGACCATCAGGGCTACCACTCTCACCACAGGTCCGGAGGTCAAGGCTATTTTCTCCTCGGTTTTTATAGGTGGGGTCACCTCTTTAAGTTTCAGTGGGCCAGATGATCCCACTTAGTGCCTCATGGGCAAGCCTACCTTTGCAGGGAGAGTCACATGGTTGGGACCCTTACAGAGAATTTGATGGATGGGGCCTCCCTGGAAAACCAGGGGACACTGCTACTACAGTGGTCCTGGAGTATAGGATATAAAACCAAAAAGAATTATTGTCAAGCCTTAAGATCTAATAGAAATTGCCTTCTTAGATTTTGGACTTGCTTGAGACCCCTCACCCCTGTCTTTCTTCCAAATTCTCCTTTTCACAATGGAAATATCAATCCTATGCCTGTCCATCAGTGTATTTTAGAACATATCTCTTATCTGGCGCAAAAGGTTCACAGCTGGAGATTTTTTCCTCAGTGTAAATTATACCTCATTTCACCTGTAACTTATTTAGATTATGTTTAAATGAGACTTTAATGCTGGAATTAGTTAAGGCTATATGGACTGTTGGCAATTCATAGATCATCAAAGCTGCCACTCCTGCTACTGACCCACAGAGCAAGGCTATTGGGATGGAATGAATATATTTTGCATAAGAGAAGAACTTAAATTTTGAAGCACCAGTTGAGGGAAAACTATGGACTAAATTGTGTTCTGCCAAAATTCATGTGTTGAAGCTCAGTCTCCACGTGTGACTGTATTAGAGACAGGGTCTTTAAGGAATTGATTAAGGTTAAATGAGGTCATAGAGATGGATCCCGTATGTAATAAAACTTATGCCCTTTTAAGAAGAAGATGAGGGACCAGAGCTCTCTCCCCACCGTGTAAGAATATAGTGAGAAAATGGCCATTTGCAAGCTAAGAAGAGAACCATCCCCAGCACCCAGCCATGTTGGTTCCCTTATATTAGTCTTCCAGCCTCCAGAACTTTTCTGTTTCTAAGCCATTCTATTTATGATGTTTTGTTATGAAAGACTAACCTGTCTAATGCACTTTTCTTTAGCTTTTTAGACTTGGTTTCCTATAGATTTTCAAATTCATTTAACATAGGTGATGTAGTATCTATCTGGCTAGTCCAATATCTGGGAATCCTCTGAAACAGATTCAATTGACTTGTTTATTTATTGTCTATGAACTATATTTTGTTTTTTCTTTGAATTTTTTATATCTTTTTGTGGTGCTTGTTAAAATCTGGACATTTTAAATTATTTAATACGCTAACTGTGAAAGATTCCCCCAGGATTGCAGCTGCTTATAGTTTTTGTTGCTGTTGGTGTGCTTAAGTGATTTTCCTCAACTAATTCAGTAAAGTCTGTGTTATTTTAGTTTGTAGGGCCACTGAAGTCTCTGCTTGCCGAGGCTTGTGGCCATCTAATGATTGGACAGATATTTCTCTAAGTGCCCAGATCTGATAAATTTCCTAAGCTTTGGCAAGAAACTTTGTGTGTGTTGGGTCATACCAGCAATAGACAGGCAGTATGTTTATAACTCTATCTTATCCTTCACTATCTGCTCTGTCAACAGGAGGTGAGGAACTTCAAAGGTCTCTACTGTGCATGTTCACGACCCTGATTATAAGCACAACTTGACAGTTGTACATGACCTTCTAGATTTCCAGGCATATTTCATACATTTTCAAAGTCTCCTATGAACATTTAATTCCCACATCATTTTTAGATTGCTGATCAGCATCTTGTTTGCCCTAATTATTATCACTGTCAGGCAGTTGCATTATTAAACAATTGTCATTGATCATTTTTCACTAATGCCTCTGTGAAAAAGACAGTTTACACTGAGAAAAGTCTAATTTAGGTGAAATAATGACAAACCCTGTGAATGAGGGTTCCTAGAGAATTACCAGACATGTTAAATAATATCCATGTTCTGTGAATAGTGTTTGGAGGAATTTCCAAACCTGTTTTGTCTGCCCCAGTGGCTGCTGGCATTCAGATTTTCGCTGCTTATGCAGGGTTGTAGAGCTAGGAAGAAGGAGAAGAGAATAGAACAAGCTACCAGGCTTGCTTTTCTTACCAGAATTCAACTGTTCTTCCCGAGATTGAGCTGTTTTTTTCTGGAATAAATACTACATGGGTTATTGTAAGATTTTTCTTATATTCTAGGATTCTGAAAAAGTTCAAGCTATATACTTTTTTTTTTCAATATTTGCTAATGCTCTTAAGGAGGAACAACTGTTAGAAGAGGCTTATTCCACTAGCACTACTGATTTCACATAGCAATGTTTTCTATTTTCAGTGTGTATATTTTCCTTAAGTTTTTGTTTTTAATTTATTCCTAAGTATTTTGTATTTTTGATGCTGTAATTTTTCCAGATTTCCATTTCTCTTATTTATTTGTTTATTTATTTATTTGAAAGGGAGTCTTGCTCTGTCACCCAGGCTGACAATGTACAATGTACAATGGTGCAATCTCTCACTGCAACCTCCGCCTCCTGGGTTGAAGCGATTCTCCTGCCTCTGCCTCCTAAGTAGCTAGGATTACAGCTGTGCACCACCATACTCAGCTAATTTTTATATTTTTAGTAAAGATGGGGTTTCACCATGTTGGTCAGGCTGGTCTTGAACTCCTGACCTTGTGATCCACCCACCTCGGCCTCCCAAAGTGCTGGAATTACAGGTGAGAGCCACCATGCCTGGCCCCCAAATTTCAGTTTCTAATGGTGCATTGTTATTATATAACAATACATTTGGTTTTTGTATATTAATCTTATATCCTTTGAGCATTCTAAATTGATTTACTAATTCTAGAGGCATTTTTATAGATAGGTTTTCAACACTCACAACCAGGTCATCTGTAAATCATTCCAATTTTACTTTCTCTTTTCCAATCTATATAAATTTCAATTTTTTTTCTTGATTTCTTTTATTGGCTAGATCCTCCAGTTACAATATTAAATAGGAGTAGTTAAACATGCATGTCTTGTTCCAAATCTTAAGGGGAAGAAATTCTGTTCTTTATCATTAAGTTTGATGATATCTTTGTACATTTTGAAGACACATTTAGTAGGTTAAGGATGTTATCGTCTCTTTTAAATTTTCTGATAGTTTTTTTTTTAATCAGGTTGGTGCAAAAGTAATTGAAAGTACTGGCAGAAACCACAATTACTTTTGCACCAACCTAATATAAATTTATACCGAATTTTGTTTTCTTTTTGCATCTTTTGAGATGATCTTATGGCTTTGCTTTTTTAGTAGTTCGATTGCATTGTTGTTGATCTTGTTGTCCTGAATGTTTGTGGCATAGCCTAGGTTCTTTGTATGTCTGGCTAATTTTGGATCCAGATGTTGTGTATTTTACAGAGATGGATGTTAAATTTTGTCATATTCTTTTAAATATTGTTTGTTGATCTTTGATCTGGACACCCTTAAATTAATCGGAATCAGTTTAATATTTTTCAACCTTTTATAGGAAACCTTTTCCAGGATAAGTCAAGAGAAACTTGATTACAGAGGAGATACCATTCCAAGTCTCTACCATTAGGAATGGATTGTATAATTACACAGGTTATATAAACTATCATTCTGGTTTGACATGAAGTTGCTTAATGATGCCCTGTGTTTAAAGAAGCCTTTCATGTCTGACTGAGTAAAATACAATCTATTTCCAGCCCAGTGTGAACTCTGGAAATTGTTCTGCCAACTTTTCAGTGGTTCTTTCTCCAGTCTCAGCTATTTTACTCTCATGCATGCACAGATCAATGTTCAACTAAAGCCTGGAAGAGTTTCCTTCTATACAGCTCATTCTCTCTCCCTCTATTCAACACTCTCTTCTCTGATATTTTATTCCATAAATTCTAGTCACCTTGATCTCCCTGTTCTTTTGGTCTTTGTCTCCTCTACTCACCAAAGGTGCTACGCTTAGGTTCCTATTCTGTTTGATCTAGAAAATGAGTCCAGGCGTGGTGGTTTATGCCTGTAATCCAAGCACTTTGGGAGGCTGAGGAGGGTAGATTGCCTGAGGTCAGGAGTTTGAGAAAAGCCTGGCTAACTTGACGAAACCCCGTCTTGACTAAAAATATAAGAAAATTAGCCAGTGTGGTGGTGTGCACCTGTAGTCCCAGCTACTTGGGAGGCTAAGGCAGGAGAATTGCTTGAACCTGGGAGGTGGAAGTTGCAGTGAGCTGAGATCACGCCACTGCACTCCAGCCTGGGTGACACAGTAAAACTCCACCTCAAATAAAAATACAAAATTAGCCAGGTGTGGTGATGGG
>NW_016107349.1:3296945-3305960 GCF_001604975.1 Cebus imitator
AAGAGTACACTGGAAAAATTGTTGAGTTCACTTTAATATTTTTTCTTTTTTTACCAGTCACAGCGTAACATCTATTGTTCAGTGTCTAAAAGTTATTGTTTATATTTTGCTATTTTATGAAAAGTGAGGGTTAGTTTCCTCCTAATCATTTGCCACCTTTTAAAAATTGTTTGACTCAGATTTACGTTACAGTTATTTCCTGAAACTCTCATGCCCTAAAAAGATTAACAGCTAACATTTACTCCAAAAGCCCTAAGTTGTTATTGGGTACAAAAAAGTAGTTAGAAAGGATAAATAACGCCTAATGCCTGCTAGCACAACAAGATTACTAGTAGTCAAACATAATTTAATTATACATTTTAAAATAACTAAAGGAGTATATAGTTTGATTGGTTGTAACACACAGGATACATATTTGAGGGAATGGATATCCCATTTACCCTGATGTGATTATTGCACATTGCATGCCTGTATCAAAATATCTCATGTAACCCATAAATATATACACTTACTATGTGCCCATAAAAAATAAAAATAAAAAATTTACATTTAAAAACAAGCCCCACAATGATTTTAGCTTATGTATTACTTTCAAAAACTATGTGGCATGTCTCTCATGACTTCTGTAGTGAAGGCAATGGAGCAAAAATAGGATTGAAAACAAGGGTTAGGTTAGTCAAGGAAAACTGAGTGCTAAATTTTTTAAAAGCTATGATGACATTGCTGAAGAGATCATGAACTAAAACTAAAAGACTAGCTGATCATTTCAGAGAATAAATGATGACAGCTCAATGATAGTACTTAGAAGTTCAGGGAGGATTAATTTAAAAACTAACAGGTATAAATAACCCACTCTGAGACTTATATTCAAAATTTTTGCTTTTAAATATTACAGAAACTTCAGTAGTTAAAGCTATTAAAATATTCATGAAAAATATCAAGATGACATGTAACTGAAAAATGCAAATGAATGAATTACGTTCTTACATGCCATTTTCGTGGAGTTGTGTTTCTCTGGACTGAATACCTATGTATCAGTGCAATCAGAGACCAGTGTTATTATAAATATTTAAATGGTATATGTTTTTGAAGGTACAATGAACAATTTATATCACAGCATTAAGAACATTTCTTATTTAGCAAGAGCATGATGAAAATGAAAGTTCACATTTTAGAGGGAAAGCAAATTCACACACTAATGCAATGTCTGCTGCCATCCAATAATGTATTTTACATGGCCATTTCCTGCAGTTACTGGAATACCCTACTGCTAAAGTATGAACACAGTTTTGTTTCCGTCTGCTTCCTATTGTGTGCTTCATCTCCAGATTTTCACCATGGTTTAGTTACTTATTGGAAAATATTCAATACCATGGTAAGCTGATTTCATAGTTTTAGGTAAACAGAGTACTACAGAAAGCTATTCTGTACACCAGGATAATTTGAGTTTCTTGAATTTATGTTTCTTACAAAATTGTACCACTTAATGCAGAAAAGTAACTTAAGTACAAGGCTTAATGCTTTTCACACAGGAGGGGTTTCAAAAACACTTGTGGATTTGAATATTCTACTAAAAGCAATGCTGTGTAGTGAAACAGGCTCAGAGGTAGGAGAGGGGAGTTAGAGAATAGCTGCATTTTATGTGGCTAAGAGGACTTGATAAAGTTGAAAAGTTGCTTGGCATGCACTTTCCTTGTTTCCAATGGAAAGAAGCTGGCCTGAATCACTTCTAAGATTTTTAAAAATCATTCTAGGAATACAAGAATATATGCCACTTAGATGAATAAACATTTGTATGCATCTGGAGATGAATAAACATTTATATGTGTTTGCATGTAGACATTTCTGTGTTTCACATGCAAACTTCTGTATCTCTTGCTCCAAACACAACTACAGTAATGCTTCACTTAGAAATTTCTAGAAATCTCCAAAGGTATTTCTTTGCAATCCACTATTTTCTTTTATACCTGTTCTCACTCTCAGACTTACCAATGTTCATGCCAATATGCCAATGCCACTCCAAGTTACAGGCAATATTTCCAACATTTCTGTTAGTTAACAGTTTTAGGTCTCTGAGTCTGTTGCTCCCAATGGCCCACAGAGACTTTAGTGACACATTTCTTTTGCTGCTTTCTTTTAGCATTTCTCAGATAAACTTTCCTTTCATATAGAAATCAGAAATAAATATTTGCTAAGAGGTTTAGAAGGCACCCAGAATAACAATTTTTTTCCAGTATTATTCTCTAATTTACCAGGTGAATTCTTGGACATCTGCACTTAAAGAACCATGACATTTGGCACACACACACACACACACAAAGTATAAAGAAAATAAAAAAGAACCATGAAGAAGGCCAGGTGCTTTGGCTTATGCCTGTAAACCCAGCACTTTGAGAGGCCGAGGCAGGAAGATCACAAGGTCAGACATTCAAGACCAGCCTGGACAACGTGGAGAAACCCCGTCTCTCCTAAAAATATAAAAATTAGCCAGTAGTGGTGATACGCACCTGTAATCCCAGCTACTCAGGAGGCTAAGGCAGGAGAATGGCTTGAACCGGGGAAGCTGAAGTTGCAGTGAGCTGAGATTGTGCCACTGCACTCCAGCCTAGCGGCAGAGTGAGACTTTGTCTCAAAAAAAAGAAAAATAACCATGAAGAATCTGCACTACTAATCTACCAGAATGCCCATGTGTCTGTATGCTAGAGTAAGCACAATTCAGTTTCAAGTCAAAGACTATGCTAAAGATGTGTTCAAAGTAGACTGGGCATTTTTATCTGGTAAAATGCAACTCCCAAGCCGTTTTCAAAGTGTATGTAGATTTGACAAGATACGAGATAACTTAATTAGCAAGAACTGAACTATTTTCATTCTCCGAGTCACAGCAGGTATGACCTTTCAGTTTACTGCTTTCCACTGGCCTTTTCAAATACAGAAGCTTATATGTAATGTGATCTTTCGCAGCCGCAAAGACAGGCGCTCTCATAGGAATGAGAACAGGCAGTAGCAGGTGCTTTGTCATTCATGGCAGTAGCCTGCTACAAATCACAAAGTTACTGGCATGGCATGGAAATCTAAAGGACCAAAAACTGCTCTATTCTTGGTAGTATATACAAATAGGTATTATAAGCCCTAAATTCGTATAAAATGGTTGTTTAAAAATTGACAGTAATTGTTTTTTATTGCTGAAATAAAAGCCCCTAATGATAGTTGCCAGGTGTACAATGGTGAGCTCTCGAAACATGTACTTTCGGAAAGGTGAGCTATCTTATTTTGACTTCAATCTTGTAGAAGCTTTTTTTTGTGTGTTTCAACCTAGGGTACATGATGAGAATGTCTAATAACACACTGAATAGAGACTTTTACCAGTTTTTGGGTAAATCAAAAATTTTATCTCTCAATAAATATTTTGATTTTTTAAAACCTATCTGTACATTTTATTTTTGTATTTTTTACACTTTTTTTTTTTTTGAGTTGGAGTTTCACTCTTGTTACCCAGGCTGGAGTGCAATGGCGCGATCTCGGCTCACCGCAACCTCTGCCTCCTGGGTTCAGGCAATTCTCCTGCCTCAGCCTCCTGAGTAGCTGGGATTACAGGCACGCACCACCATGCCCAGCTAATTTTTTGTATTTTTAGTAGAGACGGGGTTTCACCATGTTGACCAGGATGGTCTCGATCTCTTGACCTCGTGATCCACCCGCCTCGGCCTCCCAAAGTGCTAGGATTACAGGCGTGAGCCACCACGCCTGGCTTTTTATACTCTTAAATATTTTTCTGGTGAAATATTCACATTAATATATTAGCTCCAATAGAAGAGCCTCAAATATTTTTATGTTTATATCTAGAAAACTAGTTACTGTTAAAAATGTAATTGTACTTTATGTTGCAAAGTGATAAAAAATAAATAGCATGGAGATTTTAGTTTGTAAATTTAACTTTATAAAACTGTAAAAGACATGATGTTCTTTGTAAACTTAAAAGTTAGTGTGTTCTAATTTCTTAATAAATGTCTATAAAAGTAAACTTTAAAAAGTCTTTTTTAGGTAATTAGTGAATACCTAAGTAAGTGTAGATGAACAGTTAGTACAGAAACATCCTTCTCTTTTATACAGTTTTATTTTTTTTTCTTCAAAGATGGAGTATTCATGTTTTGTTGAAATGAAAACTCTCTGACCACTGAATACTATAATATGAATAGCACTTGCAAATCTCTTGAAGAGAAGGAACATGGCAACATGCCTTCTTTGTGGTGCACAACAAAAGACAACTATGTAAGGAAAAATCCATTCAGATGATTTTACTATGGCTTTTAACTGTAAGTTTTCATTTGAGCTTTCTGTCATCGCAATACGAATGGGACAAATGCATGTTTGTTAAATAAATCTGCAGGAAAAAAAGAAAAGTTCAGAGATGCTGCATTTAAAAAATAAATATCAGTATCAGCTCAGTAGAGTAGGCAATTAAAATAATATGTGTTTTGATATGGAATAAGTGACCCTGAATTATCCATTTTGTGTGTTTACATTGACTAAATTATCTTAAAAAAATTTTTTTAAGTAAAAGGAGGTTATATGATCATTATTCCATTTTACATGTGTACTTCCAAGAAGGTTCAAGTAAGATAAAAGGAGATATTTTAACATCCATTTCTAAATAGATTAAAAATAGACAAAACTTGTTGAATCAGGGTTCAAAACTGCTTGACTTAAAACAATACGTTGGGTCTTTTAAGACCTAAAACGTATTTTTCCTCCGAATACTTTGTCTTTTAATTCACCAAGGCATGTTTTTGAAAGAAATTTAATATTCTAATTTCTCATTTACTTACTCTGAAACCATTAAGCTGTTATTTTGTAAAACCTATTTAAATTTCAGGAAACCTTTTAAGGATGTTATAAAGAATCCTTTTTAAAACCACTTTTCTAAAAGCAGGATATTGTGCTTTTTGCCAAGTACAAGTGACCTTGAACATAAGAATTTCACATTACATTGGAAGAATCAAACTAAAAATGAATTTTAAATTTGTTTTAAAGTTGATTAAACAATAGTTTCTCCAGCCCTTAAACATCAGTGTGGATAAGGAGGAGAGATACAGGAATTTTTAGCCAGGTAGAATAATCCTAGCATAGTAGGATTACGAGTTAACATTCTTCATAATTGTTAAAGAGAAACAGTAAACATGTGCTGCATTATTGGAAATTAATAAAATATAGAAAAATCATGGGACATTCCTGGCAATCACTCACTAGGCTATGCTCTACATTTCGTTTGTGAAGTATTTCATTGCTTATCATTTCACATTTTAAGATGTTATTCTTCATAATGAGGTATTTGATTTTCTTTTATTTAGTTCCCATTCTAAGTTTAAGGCCTGTCTCAAGTATAACATTTAACATGTAACATTCCTTGTCTTATTCAGCCTTCTCTTCAATGAGAGCCTATCAGAATGACATTCAGTAAAATTCAATTTAACAGTAATGTTTCTTATTTTCTCCTAAATATTGTAACTTCTTGAGGGAGAGTCATTTTTGTCTTTTACTGCACCTAGTACAATGTGACTAATACTACTTAAGCTCAATATGTAATTGAATCACTGTACTTTCCCTATTTCAATAGCCAAGCTTCTTTCATTTTTCATATGTTGAGATTATACCATGATTGTAAATTTCAATGAAATCAATATGTAATGGTAAAATGACAAAAAGACAGTAGAAAGTTGTAGTGATAAAAGAAAGGTCCAGAGTTTCCAACTAGCCCACAAGAAGTTATCAACTAATTATGCTGAATAAAAACTTTGTGCAAAATTCCAGTGTTGGGGAACAGAATAGTATACACGTCCCTGGCTGATGCGAATATTGGCTCAGTCTCTACCCATATGACCTTGACCACATAGCTTAATCTTTATTGGACTTCAGTTTCTTCAACTACAAAATGAAGAAATTGGTCTGGATTTGCAGTTTTCAATTTTTCCTGCTAAAAGCCCCAGGAAAAAGTTTAATTTTACCTTGGAGATGGTAGAGGAAGCTGAAAAGAGAATTCTGGCCTTCCATTATTTTTATTTCATGAAGAACAACTGCAACTTTCACCTGAAACATTTTGTTTGCCCCAAATGTGTTCATTTAAGAAACAAGTGTATTTCAAAGCTAAAAACAAGTTCGTATGTTATTAAAATGATTATCTGTAAAAGTCTTTTCTACTTTCAGATCAGTTAATCTAGGCTTTTGTCTTTAACACCATGGGAGCTACTTCTTGAAATGTCTTATGGCTTTGGTCTCTATTGTCCTTCCAAACCTCCATGATCCCCTTCAAAGAAACCTTTATTTTCACACAACAGAACCTGAAAGAAGAAAGCTCCAATAAGCCCCACAATAAAATGTCCGTCTTTATTCTATTCTCAAAAATAGAGTAAATCAATTGTTTATTCTTAAACATTTTTTTTTCAAATCAATTTAAATGTTTTATTGTTTTATTGACAAACGCTTTTAATTAGGACCTTTTCTGTCTAATAGGTAACTTACCAGGCTCTGTTAATTCCATTGAACCATGTTGCTGTTCATTAAGGTACCTAGGGATCAAGCTGTAAATTTTCAGTTAAAAAAGAAAATGTTTTCCATAGTTATTTCTCCATTATACATTTCTATTGCTGTGAATGTTGTTGATTTACATTTGAGATACAAAGGAACATACGTACTTTTCACTTTTTAGGTGAACTTTAAATTTTTTTAACAAAAATCTGAGAACGCGCTATGCTAGTCTTTACTTCATAAACTTACAATCCACAGAAAAAAGCAATAAGAGTGAATCCTGTGAGTCTTTGTGTGGTTAAACATCCATTCTGCAATTCACAGACTCCTTCCTCTATTGAAAAATAGACAGGGCATTTTCCAGGCTACCTTTGTACTCTTTCATCAAAAATGTATTCATAGATGAAGACAGAATGTTATAAAGGTAGTGTAGAAATTCTTCTAGATGTCTTCTTCTCTTTTCATTAGAACCTGCCACATCCATTGATATGTAGATACAGAAAACAATGTGTTAAACACATACACATGCATGCATGCACACACATACACTCATATCTGTCAGCGTTATTCTCATTTCAAACTAGGTTTGTGGCAATAAAATCAATGACATTAAGCATAGATAAAATATTAATAGCACTGGTGATTATATCACAATCAATTAAGTTTATAGCTTTGAAAATAGTTTTTTATTAAATCTGACGGACATTAATATGACTTTGTATTTCAGGGGATAACCTAAATCTGCTCAAGGGTGTTAGGATGGGAGGATAACAGAATAAGAGAAGCTGGCTGAAATTGTTTTGACCAAAAAGTATGCAAGATAACATGTTAGGTGAATTTGGGGGTCCACGATCAGTAAAATGATGGTAATGAATTAGCTACAGATCTTGGCAATCCATGAAAGATGTAAAATTTCTGCTGTTACTGAAACTTCTAAAGGTGGAACAGAAATGAAGTGGTAATGACACATTGGAGAAGATTGATTTGCAGCAACATTATTATTTAAGGCATCATTGTGAAAGAGGACATACACTAGAGTGATTTCCAAAAGAACAACTTTTAGGACAACCTCTCTTACTAATTGCCTCTTTAAATGTAGATAAGCCTAAAGAAGTTCTCATTTATTAAAAAAAGCATTAAACTTGGTTCTAGAATGCATTAAAAATCTTCAAGAGGATGTTTCAAGATGCTAAAGGACACTCAGTTCAGCATATAAGGAAATTTCCTTCAATGGAATTATGTGTAAATAAAATGTTTTGCATTGCTAGTTGACAAAATTCCTTAGAAAGTATTCCCAAACTAGCAAAATGGCCTTTTACTGGAGATTTTGCAATGTCTGATGGATTCGTGCCAAAGGCATTTGCTTTACAATTCTTTCAGAAACTGAGTCAACATAATCCTTAATTTTATATTTCTGAGCTTCAATTTCCTGATTTGCAAAAATTAAATTCAATCCTTACTGGATCTCTAAGATTTCTTCCAGCTCCAAATTTGTGTACTTATGATATAATTTGTCATTTTCTATTGGGCATGATGACTTTATTTCTCCAAATAAATGAAGAGTAATCAATGTTAGACTAATACAGCTATTGATTCAAATTGCTTTTGAGAGTAATGTGATATAGCATATACTGTGCACTTTCTTTTTTAAATGTGGTATTTGCAATCAAAATTTTGTCAAGTCAAAGGTAGGATAAGATATAAGAACTGCTACAAAGAAATAACTTGGAACCATCATTTTTTCTCGACACATATACACACACATCTATTTTAGATTAAAGAACACACAGAGCTCTGTAACATATTTTTTAATTTGGGTACAAACTTCAAGTTGAAATTGAAGAAAAGGTTCCATAAAGTAACAGTAAGTAATAAAAATGATAATAAATATTATCATTATCAGTAATAGTCATACCTCTAATGATAGTTAGTATTATTTTTACAGGAAAAATTATCATATAGCATTTACTCTTTATTAGAAATGGTTCTATGCACTTTACATATATTGATTCATTTTTTAATGAATACTCATGATGAGTCTGATATAGGTGCTAATTTTTTCTCCTTTTTAGAGAGAATAACACACAAAATATACAGAGAGTACCATTTACTGTGGTTTACAATATGATAGGCTCTGTTAATTATTTTAAATGCTCCATATATTACTGAATTCCCACATTAACCATGACTGGTAGATAATGCATTTTCCATTTTATGGATGAGGAAACTGAGGCTTCTGCAAGTTAAATAGCTTGCTCAAGTGCAATGGCTAGATAATCATAAAGAAGAGGTTTAGTCAAATCTATTTAATTCCATAATCAAGGTTCTTAACCACTATACTTGGGACTTTCCGGGGTAATTCCTTTTCAATAACTCTAATGATTCAACATCTGTCCCAGGGAGAAGATAAAATTATTAGCACAAACATGTTTTATACTGTTAATCACAACTCAAGTTTCTTTAGATGCCCATAAAACCACTTCACTTTTTTTT
>NW_016107349.1:3306130-3467236 GCF_001604975.1 Cebus imitator
CGGGGTTTCACCATGTTGACCAGGATGGTCTCGATCTCTTGACCTTGTGATCCACCCGCCTCGGCCTCCCAAAGTGCTGGGATTACAGGCTTGAGCCACCGCGCCCGGCCTATAACCACTTCACTTTTTAAGGTAAGGTGTGCATTTGATCCAAAGTTGATCATTCATAGTAAAACTGAACCATATGGAAATTACTGACACATGACCCATAACAACAGTGGACTCATAATTTAACCAATTCATGGTCCTTCTAGCACATTTTGAGAATAATTTGCCAACTCAATTAAATATTCCTTGTTGATCAACTGGCAAAGAAGAAGCACCCTAGCAGCTAATTTGTACATACATTTTTATTAAATTTGAACTTGGACCTCCCTGGCATTATTATAATTAATGAGTCATGACTTTAAAGTCAGACTTTGCCTATTCATTTACCATTCCTTACATGAGTGGTTCCAAATTACCAAATGTCAGAAGCTTTAGCATTTAATAATTTCACCTCCTTATGTCATCAGACCCTATGTACTCAATATTCTTGTTATAGCTTAGACATGGAACTAAGCCTCAAACATAAACAAAGAGAAGGAATAGGACAGCTACCTAGGGCTGTTCCAATCACATGTTTATACTACAAGCTCTGATCATAGGAAAGCCCTCATAATTGATTCACTCACTCTCCTGTTCTGGTTATGAAGCTGCTGTCGCTCAGCTGTAAATCTTTCCCTCTATACTCAGCTCCGTTGGCTCTGGTGCTGAGATACTGCAAACTACAATTACTTCTTTCAATCTTGCTTCTTCTTGGCTTATGCTAGCAGGGGTGCTAGCTGGGACTGCTAGCAAAGCAGTAGGGTGCAGAAGGAGATGGTTCTTCCTGGCTTATTTTCTGATGCTATAAAAGATGATTTCAGCCAATGCTTTTCATCCAGCACCACCAGTTGACACCAGTAGAAATTGGTTCCAGTTTCCAGTTTCTTCTCCCAATCCCAGAACCAGCCTCCCAGAGCTTCCTCAGATGAAACAGCACAAGATGTGCTGTCCTTTTCCTGAGATCTGAGTCCCAGCTTTCTGAGGCCCTTCCCATTGTAAATTCGAACAACTTTAAACTCTGCCCTTTTAGCCTCCGTGCCAGAAGGTTTGCTATCATGACTGTCTCTGTGCTCATTCAAAGTTCTCATGTTGCTTTTAATATCTATTTAACCAGCTTGCTACAGGGTATTCTGTTTGTCGAAACAACTAGAGTGGTTTCTGTTTTCCTGCCTGATACATCCCAAATATTCTAACTAGTGTTAATAAGTTATTTCTGGGCTGGATGCAGTAGGTCACGCCTGTGACCCCAGCACTTTGGGAGGCCAAGGCAGCTGGATCACCTGAGGTCAAAAGTTCGAGACCAGTCTGACCAACATTGTGAAACTCCATTTCTACTAAATACAAAAAAATTAGCCGAATGTAGTGGTGTATACCCGTAATCCCAGCTACTTGGGAGGCTGAGGTAGGAGAATCACTTTAACCTGAGAAGCGGAGGTTGTAGTGAGCCATGATTGTACCATTGCACTCCAGCCTGGGCAACAAGAGCAACACTCCATCTCAAAAATAAGTAAATAAATAAACAAGTTTCTTTGGCATGAAGATGTTTGTTTAAATCCTAATAAAAATTGTGAGAATAATTCGTAGGAGTAGATCATGTGTTTAGTAGAAAGAAATCTGGTTGATAAATAGTAAAAATTTGACAATTCCAATATTTGATATCAGTTTTGAATCATAGATTAGAAAAGAGAAGATATCAAAAAGAAATCAGAGAAAAGATACTCATTAAAGGCATACTCCACAATCAATTGTGAAAAGTTAACTTCTTTCTGAAGAACTTCAAGGCTGATCTAAGAGGTACTTTTATGCAGATAGGATTTATATGCTGCTTGAAAGCCTATGTTCTATATGCCCACATTTGCATTTGGTGTGTCGAACAACTTTTTTATTTTTAAGGACTAACCATCACAAAGTATTCTGGCTGGTGAACCTGGTTCTCAAGTCAATTGTTCATAACAGTGAGACTCTATACGTAGTTTAAAACTGTTGTAAATTGAAGCATGGTTTGAGTCAAGTTTTTGCTGCTCCCTTTTCCATTTATCTGTCATGTGCAAGGGCATGTGGGGAGACCCTTTTTTGTTTTTAACCAAAGGGCTGAGCTTTCTTTTTGAAAGGCAGTGACAGCCTAACTGGTTTTATGGTTGCTGCGCTTAAGTAATTGGGTCAGTACCCACTGACCTAAAATCTACTTTCTCACTAGATCTTTCATGATAAGCTGAGGTCAACAGCTTGTTCAGCTGTTATACAGGAATTCTGCATTATCAAGATGCTTAACCTTTCACATGCTCTCACTTTTTCAGTCTTGTCGCTTCGACTAGTAGACATTTATCCTGTTGCTTTCCTCTAATACTGATGTTGAAAGGGCTTTATTTCTGGATTATTTATTCTAATCTTACAGCTTTTCTGGCTTCATGTGTGCATTTGTGGTTGCCATTCCCTTGCTTGCATATATTAAATGAATTTCTCTTGATAAGAAGCTAAAGCATAATAAAGGATGCCCTTTATGATCTGGAGCTCCCTCTCTCTCTACCCTTAGCCCTTTCAACTCCTGCCTTATGCTCTCTAGCCACACACAAACTAGCAGCAATTTCGAGAACAGTTTTTGCTTTTTTTCTTGCCCTTTTATTAGGGCATGTTACTGCTTCTTCCTGGAATATCACCACAACTCATGCCTTCTTTCCAGCAAACAACCATGCTCCCATTGCTGGAGAATTAGCCTAAGTACCCACTCTTCCAGTAAACATTTAAAATTCCTTTGGGTCCCCCCTTAGAGTTGCTAGCCTAGCACTTTGTGTTTTCCTCTCTCATAAATCTTAGTTCAATCTGTTGTAAGTGATTTTAAGGCTTTCTTCAATTTAATAATTGAGACTTATAAAAAGTAGATGATATGTGTACATTATGAACATAATAAAATTCACCAACAAAACCAAGAACTAAAATATTGCATTTATTTACATATTTTCACTTACCACATCTTATTGGCTCACGTCTGAGAGGTATCCACTATCTTAATTTTGTTTTGCAATTTCTTATATTATTTTTAAGTGTTTTGATCATATATGCATGTGTCCTAAACATTCTCTTTTTAGTCTTCTTTGAAAATGGTATACATATATCTACATATATATGGCATATATATATATAGAGAGAGAGAGACACACATATGTAATATATGTATGCAAGTGTGTATAGTCTTCTGAAGTGTTCTTTAATTCAACATTTATGAGATGAACAAATGTTTTCACGTATAGTTCTAGAATCCCACTTCTACTAATTATCAAGTGATCAAATTTATCTACTTTGTAAAATTGTACTACTAGTACTTTTGTAATTTTAATTTAGAAATTATCTCTTATTACAAAGGATACTATTATGTTGTTTTCTGTAAGGAATTAAATGTTTGTACATACTTTTAACCATTTTGATTATCTAGCATTAATTTCTGTATATAATGTGAGGAAACAATTCAATCTTCTTTCCTGTTCAATTTTTTTTTCCACATAGAAAACCAAGTGTCCCAATACAATTTTATTCAGTGGTTCCGCCTTTCTTAGTGATTCTTAATGTCCCATCAGCATTTTGAAACTTTATGTCTCTATCAGAAGTCTTCATCCTATTTTATGTTGATTTGCTGCTTCTTTGGCAATGACATGTTACTTTTTTATTTTTAGTGTTTTGTGGTTTCACTGTGAATTGGTCTAGACTGGAGTTTTAAAAATTTATTCTGCTTGACATTCTAAATCTGTGAATTCATATTCTTCATCAATTCTTGAAAATTCTCAATCACAATTTCTTCTAAAATTGCTTCTTCTCTATTTTATTTATTCTATTTTTTTTAAGGAATCTCCTGCCTCTGGATAGATTGTTCTTACATGGGAAAAAATTGCTTAATTTCACTATAAAATATATCAATTTCTCAACTAGTAATCACATAATATCTAGCCAGTGACAGTCATTAAAACTCAAAATTCTTAGTCAAATTAGACCTCTTCAGGAATGGAATCTAAGTTTGAAAGCTTGTGACAGAACAGGAAGATCCATGATAGGTTTCTTCTTGCTTTACAAACTCTATTGCTGCTATTTATTAATTGCTGCTATTCTGTCAAATAATACTAAGGGAATAGGGCCTGGGTTTACATGTTTAGCTGTGTCATCTGGCACCAAGGTCCTCTGGGTGATAGATATGTAATTGCTGACTTTCTCTAGTGTATTGTAGGGACTGCTACATTCTACTTCCTTGACATCAACCACATCTCTGTTCTTGAAGGCTGTACATGATTTTTGCTCATTTGTGACTTTCTGATCATTCATGCATAATTAAATTTTCACTGTGTGGTGGCACTGATCCTCCCTTATGGGTAAATTTAATACATAAAGAATCTTATTCATCTTTGTCCCACCATCAGCAAATGTGAAATGTATCCTCCAATGTATCCATAGCTTTTGCATTCTGTTTTCCTAATAGACAATTACAGCTCAAAAATATTGCCTTTAATCTTTTATTTATTCAACAAGTTGTAATGGAACATACTTTGTGTATATATCAGTATTTTAGATTCCAAGATTATAGCAGTAAACAAAAAAGATAAAACTTTGACACTGCAGAATTTATATGCTACTAACGAAACAACCAAGAACTGAAATAATTTATAAATTTATAATATATAAGGAAGTAAGAAGTACTATGGAAAAATACAAAGCAGTGAAAGGTAGGTGGGAAGAGTAGGAGTGAATATGTTGTTTGCTGTTTTTAAATTTGGCATCCAGTAACTATCTCAATAAGGCAACATTTAAGCAAAGATTTAGAGAGTCTCCTAATATTTCCTAAATGCCAGAAGATAAATGTCCCTTTCATTTATATTCACCTGGTTTAAGATGAGGGGAAATACCTGACTTCCAGGGATGAAAGTAAGGGTGGACTAGAAAACACAGAATTCTGACAAATTTTTCTAAATAAATATTCTCTTTTTGAATCTTTAACTCCCACTACTTTATAGACTGAAGAGAGTGGCCTCTGAAGTTGATAGATGAGTTTTATAATTCTTATCATAGTCTGTGTTCTTCATTGGTAACCTAACACCTAATATATTGTTTTCTGCCTTTAGAATTTCAACTGAAATTAAACAATTCTCATTCCAATTTCTGGTTTCAAAAACAAATTTTAGAAGCAAGATAAAATAGATGTTGAATAATCTTAGCAGAGGGACATCTTAGTTTTAGAGACATACATACTCATAGGTACTATGAAAACCTACACATGCTAGACTCATATCTCTTTTAGCATATATTACCTGTAAGCCATGCACTACACTGGATCCTGAAAGGATGGCAGTGAACAAAGCAAGCATAGTCCTGAGTGTTGAAACTCTAGTCTGATGAAGAGACATGTACACGAAGCAAATAGTTAAAACAGTGATGAACGTATCAAAGGAAAGCCTGGGATGCTATGGGTATAGGGAATCTAGCAACTGGGTTTTTTGGAAATGTCAGGGAATGCTTATTTGAGGAAATTACATTGAAGCTTTGAATGTCGTAAAAAAATCAGGTAGCTATAGTTAGCTCTGGGAGTCTACTTCTAAAAGGGAGACAGCCAGGGACATGTAAACAAAGAAATGAAAAGAATGCTTTTTAAAGGGCAGAGGATAAAATCATAGTAAGATGGATAAAAAATTAGCAGCAATAACAGCAATATTTAAGATATTTGGATCCAATGCAATGAATAAAGTTGTTGACTCAGAACAACATTATTCAGGGAGCTTACCCAGTTTTAAGTGTTACCAATAAATCCAAAGATAAACGCATTAGGAGCAACTCTATGAGACAAATACCAGATAAAACAGGTGTCCCTGCAATAATTAAACTAATTTTGTAACACTCTTATCAAAGAGAAGAGATCTGAATTATCATATACAACTTCCCAGACCCTCCTTTCTGGATATACCTTCTCTGGTCCTAAATAAGATGAGGTCCTTAAGTAAGTTTTGTGAGTCACTTCATTTCATATGGAGGAGACAAGTGATTAAATATATCAAAGAATATTATATACCTTGATGATTTAAGGTAGAAAATGACATAAATGACTTCAGGGAACTGTACCTTAAGCATTCATAGATTGTATGCATGTTTACCATCTGCAGTCCAAAACCGGGGACATCTGTGAAGAGCACTCCATTGATATGAACTTTTTTTCTATAGAGTGTCATCAGTATATGTCTCCCAGATTCCCAGTTATTATGTTTCCAAGGAGATTAGACTAGTTTACCTGCCTACTTTTTCCTTGGAAGCATTTGCTTAGTAATCAGAAATGGAGCAGTGTACAGGCCAGTTGCTTTAATTATGTCTTTTTCAGATGTTTAATAGGCATCTCCAGTTTTTGTTTTTGTGTTTTGGTACACTGTAGAGTCTTTTAATAAACAAAAGGCACGTTCCCACTCCCAGACTGAGACCCAAAACTTGAGTGAGCAGAGGCAGCCTTTTCGTTTTATAAGTTTTTTAAGATCACAGCTTTTGTCAAATCCTTTGACAGCAATATGCATTAATAACTCCAGAAGCCCAGGTAGTTAAGAAAAATATCACATTATTTTTGATAATTGAAGTCAGTTTTGATTCTTAGTCTCTACTCTGGCTTTATGGCAATAGTTTAAATCTTAGATGTTATTAGATTTACCTTCATTCTCTGAATCTGTAAATATCCTAGGCAGCCGATCCACAGGAAAACATTTATGTGGCTACTTTTGAGAGGCCTATTGTCCAATCCTGCATAAGCCCTAAAGATTCTTATGAACCTTAGGAATATATTGGAGACTGTACTGTTTAGAGGCTGTACTGTTTAGCAAAGAGTTAAATATCATCCATGTGTTCATCTTCTGTCTTGCAGTTAAGTGAGGCCATATGTCAGATTCTGGTCAAAGGGCTGTGAGCAAAATGGACATGTGTCACTTTAGAGCTACACCGTAGAAGACCACATCTGAGCTGTCACTGCACTCTTTTCCTGCACTTCCTCAAACATAAACTCAATGTTGAAATGGAAGAGCCTCTATTAGTTTGAGTTTCTGAGCAACTGTGTGAAACAGGGCTGTACAACATGTGGGATAGGTAGTCATAAACATTTCTTGTGACAGGCATTTGAGACTTAGGAATTGCTTTTTCTGCAGCTTGCCCCAGCCTCACACATTGATATGGCTTGGCACTATGTCACCACCCAAATCTCATGTCTAATTGCAATCCCCATATGTCTAAGGAGGGGCCTGGTAGGAGATGAATGAATCATGGGGGTGGACTTCCCCCATTCTGTTCTCATGATAATGAATGAGTTCTCATGAAATCTGGTTATTTAAAAGTGTACAGTGCTTCCCACTTCACTATTTCCCTTTTACTCCACCATGTAAAGAAGGTGGTTGCTTCTATTTGCCTTTCCATCATGACTGTAAGTTTCCCGAGACCTTTACAACCATGCTTCCTGTACAGCCTGCAAAACTCTGAGTTGATTAAATTTCTTTTCTTTATAAATTATCCAGTCCAAGATAATTCTTTATAGCAGAGTGATAACAGATTAATTAAGAAAATTGGTACCAGAGAGGTGGGAAATTGCTATAAAGTTACCTGAAAATGTGGAAGTGACTTTGGAACTCAGTAATAGTCTAAGGTTAGAACAGTTTGGAAGTCTCAGGAGAAGACAGGAAGATGAGGGAAGGTTTGGAACCACCTAAAGACTTATGAAATCTGAGGTTTTTATCATCTTTCTGAATCTATAATGAGGAACCTGTTAGGAAACTCTACCATTTGTGAAATTCAAAATTTTTAAAACACTACCCAGTATTGAAGGATATTGATTCTTAGTCTATCTCCAAGTCAATCCCACCTCTTCCTTCTCATAAAAAACTTTAAATATAATATTTATTTTTCTTTCCATTTCAAAATGTACAATAAGATAAATTATTTTCTCACAAATTCTTCTAATTTTAAGAAACACATAACATACACCTCTTTGTTGAATCAGCGAAAAGAAGGCAAAAGAGGTTAGGGTATTTTAAATGGAATGAAAACTTTTTCTCCCAAAGCTTGGGAGCTCAAAGGCTGTTCTTTTTGATTATTTTATAGCATTAAAACCAAATATTAAATATATATCTCAATAAATTTTACTATGACATAGCTAGAGTTCTTGAAAACTTGACCCTGAATCTTGACATCTCCCAGATTCTATTTAATATATAACCATAAACCTTGATTAAATAAAATGACAGTGCACAGCCTTTAAAAAGAATTCTCTTACTGCACTAAACATCCTCTATAGCTCTCACATCAAACTTTTGGAGATCAGACATTCTTAGGCAGGAAGAGAGAGCGACCTTTGATCTCGGCTCCTGACCAGCAATTTTCCCTCTCTTTCTCATACTTTTTCTTTCTTCCTTCCTGTTCAACTTTTTTCTTCATAAAATGCTTCTCCTTTTTCTTTATTTTAATTTTAAATATGTTTCTCTTTTTGCCTCAGTATTTGATGAATGATAAATGATGATTCATTATATACATCTGGTTTATAAAACATATGCTTTTTATTCTTTTTTCAGGAAAAATTGACTATACATAAGAGTTTGTTTTTATTTTAATGGACAAACACTTCCAAAACAATTTTAGTATTTTCTTTTCATAATTTGAGAAATATAAGATTTTTATTTTGTGAAAATCTGGATCAGAGAGAAGAGTGATTTTTGCTATTACCATCTGATTTACACAGTATGGACAATTGGATTCATTATTATTCTCGGAGTATCTCCAAGGTCTCGTCTCCTAAAAAGCAGTGCCTCCCTCTTTAAGCTATACTCTTTGTAACTGTGGTATTGTTGCCTGAATGCATTAGCTATACTTCAGAATCAGGCCATGGCAGTGAGCAAAACTGTGCATTAAAGAGCTTTTTATTTTTAGATCTCCATTTTCAAAGTTACTTTTTCCCTATATTTAAGAGTTCTGTTTTATATTCACTGGTCACTCTTTTCAATAATCAAATGAATTCATTTCTTAGAAATTACACAAATAGTTTGAAATAATTTCTTATTGTATTTTTAGAAATTTAAAATAATTTATAAAATAATTACTATGAAGATGCAGCTATGGTTAACCCCCCAGGAGTTCCTATTGTTCACAAGGGGAATTTATTTAGTTGATATCTGTTTCTGTATCTGTAAAATTGTAAAATTGGATTACATATGGGCTAAAATTGATTTCTAAGAGAATTATTAACCATACTGATTTTATCAGTGAAACTGGGGATATAGAATACTCTGTGATAATTAGATGCTAGATATTAGAAATCAGTTAAAATTCAACCATGTATCCACAAATGTATTAACTTCCACATGCTTATGTTTTATGTTTCAGCAACTGGCTTTAATTGGTGAGCAAGCCCACACAAAACAACCTTCTGTCCAGAAGTGATGTACAGTATTGAATTTTGCTGACTCAATAAGTGTTACATTTTTTCACTGAGACACAGTGAATCACTTAAACGTATATAAATGAGTATCACTGGTGTTAATGTTTGGATGAAAAAATACTCAAGAAATTGTTTTATTTTCAGTCTGTCTTTTCTATTCTTAGACTGAGGTTACTTCATCTTTTGATGTCGCCAAGATACTAGCATGCTTCATCTACTCTTATTTCCACATTTGAGAATTCTTTTTGCATATACATATACATATGCAATTATATAATTTCATATATTACTTAGATTATATAGATTCTGTCCTTACAACATATTCATCAGTGATTGAGAAGCAATATTTTAGCATTACTAGACTAAATCCTGTGGGGCAATGGTGGTGTCTGTTACGTTCTGGCATAAGATGATAATGATATGTGTTTTTGACAAACAGAACTCAGTTTTGCCAACTTTAAGTCACTTTAATGTTATATGCTGCACATCTCCTTTTTTTATTTTTGAGAGAGTGTCACTCTGTTGCCAGGCACCAGGGTGGAGTGCAGTGGCACAATCTCAGCTCACTGCAACCTCCGCCTCCCAGGTTCAAGCAATCCCCCTGCCTCAGCCTCCTGAGTAGCTGGAACTACAGGCGCATGCCACCACGCCCAGCTAATTTTTGTATTTTTAGTAGAGACGGGGTTTCACCATGTTGGCCAGGATGGTCTCGATCTCTTGATCTTGTGATCCACCCGCCTCGGCCTCCCAAAGTGCTGGGATTACAGGCTTGAGCCACCATGCCTGGCCGGCATTCATTAATATTAAAACAAAGGAAATAATAATGGTTACTATAAATGCTCTTATTACCATTAGCCAAATAGTTTAAACTCTCCAAATTCTAGGATCATGGTGAGTTTATACTGCCTTGTCTCCTTGTGATTTCACTAGGCTTTGATACTAGTTCTGGCCAATAAATTTGGAGAGAAATGATTTGCGTGTAAGCAAACACAGAATTAACAGTGCTAGAATATCCAGAACTTTTTTTGTTTTTGCATGGCAACTATGATTAAGATGGTGGTTGCTCTATCAGGCTAGATACCTGAGTGATTGTGATGAAAGGAAAACCTAAAAATCCATGTTAGACAAGAGTGAAAAATAATCCTTTTCTCTAATAAGTGACTATGTTTTGGAGTTACTGATGTATAACATATCCTAACTGGTGCAGATAATTTACCCAAGTGTTAACATTTTACATGGAGTGATTTAAACCTTCCATGCACTATGCAAAATGACAGTTTTTATTATTTGTGTCTTTATAATTAGGATTTTAAGTGTTGCTCCATATCATACTTATTCCTTTACCAATTCACAACTACCCATTTCATACTTCTCAGGAGCCAAATCCATATTTGTTAAAACTAACATTCTTCTAAAACTTTCAGATTTACTCCACTCTGAAATATGTTTGTCCCTCACTGTATAGCAGTTTCTATTAACAGAATGAGACCTATCTCCTTGCCTTGAGAATGATACACACTCACTCCTAGCTGAATGCAAATCTGTGCACCAGCGTTCATATGAACCGGTGTAGACAAATGGTCTAAATTTTATCAGATACATGCAGATGAAGACCAGTGTACCTGCCACTAATTTTAAAAGATGAACAAGGGTGTTTTCATAAGATATGTTATAAAGACCATTTTTTTTTGCATCATAGAATTTGTTTAAAGTTCTGATGATCATGCCTTCTCCAGGATATCTTTAAATTGTGTTAGATATATGTATATTGGCCCTTGAAATTCCTCCATTCAGAACACATGCTGCCTGATAGCTACTGAATCTGGCTTTGGAGACGATCCGTCTCTGCCTTTCCAAGTTTTATGCCCATTATTCTTTCAGTGTAATCTTTTTAAACTGCAGGGAAATTCTGACAGAACCATTTTAAACATCTTTTGAATCTCATCATGTTTTTTTAATCAACACAGTAGACAATGGAAGACAGTCATTGTCCTGCTTTTCACTAATAAGCCATACGTGCCAGATTTGTAAAATGTATCTATAATGAGAAGAAGATGGGAGTTAGGGGAAGAAAACTTTTGTGAGTCACATCACCTCACTTCGCTGGGCAATACTACCTTAAAATGGTTCATGTGTTTGTGTTATCTGTCTCTTTTAAACTATGACTATAAATTATTGAAAGAAAGGGAAAATCTATCTTCTGATGCTTTACGCCCCCTTATTCTACATAATAAGGTTGCCAGATAAAATATAGGACTACCAGTTAATTTTAAAATTCAGAAAAATAATGAATATATTTTTAGAATGAATATGCTCAATAAAATATTTGCAATATATTTATATTAAAATACTTTACTTCTTAAGTAAAATTCATATTTAACTGAATGTTCTCCATTTTTACTTGTTAAATCCATCAATCCTATATAGTAGGCAAGAACACTTGACAGAACCCAAACCTAACTTTTCTTTCCAGTACTAGAAAATCTAGAGCTAGCAAACCAGAGTTTTCTAATTCCTTTGTCAGATATCTTTTCTTCATATCAGAGCTGAATGCCATGATGGACATAAGGACCTTGGAGAAAAACTATTCAGTTCAGCTACATACTATCGTTTAGATATAGGGAAATTTATTTATCTTTTCTGATTCTTGGAGTTCTCATTAGTGCAATGGGAATTAAAATAATATCCTGAGGATATACATGAAAATATCTAAGTTGACAATAATTGTTATTTCACAAAAATAGAAATTATGTGCAAGTCATTTTTATGTTCAAAGTCTTTTATGAAGGTCTGCTAACATCTAAAGAACTTTCAAAAATTTATATTTTAACAAATCATTGCTTCACAGTTTCAGAATATCAAGAACTTTCTGAAACTCAAGCTCTGTGATGATAGAATGAATCTAGTATCAATTTTACTTACATCTTAGAACTCATTATATTCAAAACAGACTCTATTAAATGGAGTTGGCTCATAAACACAGTAGATCTGCTGTGTTACTACAGTAAAACTATCATTTCTTAACCTTGGGATCACCAATCATTCTTTCTTATACAGAGCTGAGACACACAACTGGAGCTAAGTTAATGGCATATTGTTGACTCCTGTGTTCTCTAGAGGGCTTCAAGGTCACTTACAGCATTTTGCTAGTTGGGCACACATTTAATTTTCTTGATACTGTATTCTGTGATCTGTAGCCTTGAACTTAAACAGTGAATTTTTCAGGGTACTTCACACAAACTACACAAACTACGATAAAAGGAACTCATCATAAAATGCTCTTTTATGGCCGGGCGCGGTGGCTCACGCCTGTAATCCCAGCACTTTGGGAGACCGAGGCGGGTGGATCACGAGGTCAAGAGATCGAGACCATCCTGGTCAACATGGTGAAACCCCGTCTCTACTAAAACTACAAAAAATCAGCTGGGCATGGTGGCGTGTGCCTGTAATCCCAGCTACTCAGGAGGCTGAGGCAGGAGAATTGCCTGAACCCAGGAGGCGGAGGTTGCGGTGAGCCGAGATCGCGCCATTGCACTCCAGCCTGGGTAACAAGGGCGAAACTCCATCTCAAAAAAAAAAAAAAAATGCTCTTTTATTTTAATTGCATAATCCAATATGATTTTTTATTATGTATTATCCAAGTATACTTTGTCTTATCCAGTAATTTTTATTCATTATATAAATTTTAAAAGTAATTCATGTGATTTTATTCTTTCTTTGCTACCCCTACCACTGGTTGTAAAAGAAAGTGAAGTATATAGATGCAAATATAAATGATGTATTTATTTGCAACTACTGCTATATGCTTGAATGCCATATAAATTGCACAGTGAAGTAAAAAAGATTCAAAAGTTTATGTATAATCCTTTGTCTTTAAGATGTCTGGAGTCATTAACTAAAGGCCAGATCATTTTATATGGATTTTTAAGCCTGGCAATTCTCTGTATGACAAGCAGCATTCCAGATGGATATATTATGTAAGAGGAACATTCTCCAGTTAGCAATAAAACTGCAAAGTAGCACAACTGCTTTATCTAGGCACAGATTTTTAGTAAGTCATATAAGGGACTTCTCATCCTTATATATTATTAAGAAATAAAATTATTGAGCTCAGTAAGGTTAAACAATTTTCCAGGCTCACAAGATGGTAAATTTGCCGAACACACTTGTAACCTAGGCACAGTAACTCTGTATAGTACTTGGCTGCAGCTCCTGCTGCTGCTAAAAGTAGCCATTTATTGAGTACATACACAGATTGAAGAAGGAGTATGACCATCTGCTTTTGAGGATGACTTTCGTCCACCTTCACAACAATATGATGTGGTGGGTACCCTTGGTTATGTCATGTCCATTTTCAGAATTAAATAACTAACATTTTCTAAAAAACTAAAGTAGCTTGTTCAAACAAAAAGGATAGCGGGGCTGAAGCTAGGATTTTAAATACTAAAATTCTAAGATCTATTTTTTTGCATTTTTATGTATCTGAAATCATGATTTATCTTATGATCACTGTGCTTCAGACAACAAGCATGACATACTTGTCATTTTCTTTTCAATAATTAAACTTGGTCATAGCTACCCTCAATGTCATTCCTTCAACTGAGTTATGTACATTGTTAAAACTACAAATGCTAAGTGTAATTGCTATTTAAAATGTCTTCAAATAAATTACATTATCCTATAGTCTAGCACTAAAACTAAAAGTTATGGTTTAGATATTTTTTCTTTCCGATGTGGCACATAAAATAATAATGGATTTTATAATCTAGGCATTTAGATTTGACAAAATCAAATAGGTATGTTTGTATTCGATCTCCCAAATAAGCATAATAATGTTAATTATTATCTAAATGTCTAAACTATTTTCCACAACTATTGCTGGAAAATAGTTTAGTTTGCTACCCTGTGCAAATGTCATAAACATATTCATGTTAATTATATTTAAAATCAAACATCCATAATTAAACACAATAGTGTGACATGATGGTTAGGTTAGGTATTATAGAGTTTGGAGACCCTTGACAGAGGGATAAAATATTTAAAGATAGCTTTCTCCTGGACCATTTCTAGTTACTTACTACAAATGTTGAAGTTAGACCAACTTGTGAGTATATTGTGTAAATTTCACAAAGACCATGCCATAAAACATTTTAACCTTTCTTTGTGGAAGCACAATAAAATTCAGAAAAGAAAGTGTGTACTGAGATTGTTTTCTTTGTTCTTCTTAAAGACTAGGCACCCAGACACATGTCTAGTTTTTTAAGGAGAATAAGTTGACCTTAGAAATTAAGCTAATTAAAATCCCTCTCCAGAATTATTTTAGGCAGATTCTCAAAAACAAAAATTCACACATTACAATAAATAAATAAATAAATAGAAAAATGTTTAGAAATACTAAATAGTTGCAAATCAGATGTGGTTTTTCTCTGGCTTTTCTGCCTAGAAAATTTCATTTACAACCTCTCTCATTTTCACATTGCACTAATGATATCTGTCCACTATTGGTAATTAATCTAGATAATGACATTCCTAAATATGATGCCAGATCTCTGGACACTGAAGTGTGTCCAACATGCCATTAAAATCCTATTAAAGCTTTTTTTTACCAGTCACAAATTAAAAATAAACATTGGTGGTACATAAGAGAATAACGATCACAGTGACCTTGGTATGTTTCTTCTCCAAAGCCTACAGACCAAAATAAAGGTGAGCTAAGACTGGAACATTCAGAGAAAGAACTTTAACTAGAAATCTTAGCAAAGAGCTGGACTCTTCATATTAGTTTCTTTAGCAAATATGATTTAGATGTTCCTGAAATGAGATGCATCGTCAGAAGAAAATTTTTCTGTTTTCTTTTTGCTTTTTCAAGAAGTCATGGATATAAATGACTTAACACAGCATTATATATGAAAAGAATCTTTATGTATTTACAGTCTACTACCTTAACTTTGAATATTATGCTTGCTTCAGGAAGTTTTAGGTTAAGTTAAATCTAGAGTAGGTAGGCACCATTCAGTGAATTATTAAAGTAAGTTCCCAGGGATTTCTATTTTTTTTAAAAGCTAGAGAATCTTTGCAACAAATTTCAAGTTCTAAGTCTGGAGGTTTATCCTCATCTTAGAGTGCTTGACAGATCACTATGGTGAGCTACTGAGTGTCTGTTTGCCGAGGACCAGAATTTTCTCTATGAAAGAATTAGCTCTAAGGTAAGAAATAGCTAGATATCATGAAATTAATGCAGAAATCAAGTACTGATCTTCAGAAGGCACAAAGAGTACTTTGAAGCACAGCTGACTATTTTTGAAATTCATTTTTTTTTCTGTCCTTGACGTTGCATAACCAGGTCTTTGAGAAGAGGTGACTGGTCAGCAAGCATACTGACTACTGTTTGATTAAGCCTTGAAATACATTGCAACCAAGTTTTTAGCCTTCATCACTCATGAAATTATATTATAGCATAAAAGGAATGATTGACTCTTTCTAGCTTTGCCATGGCACAGAATACAGCTTTGATGACTTACGTGTTAAATGGGTTTAGTGGAAAAGATGGAGAAAGTATTACACAGAGTAGCCAATTAACAGAGCAATAAATGTACCTGCTGTGACAATCAAAGTTGACACCCTCTAGGGAACTACTAACTATATAGACCATCAGTGATCATCAAGAAAAACCATGGTTTTCGGAAGAAGAGCACTGAAGAATGATAATAGTGTCCAGCAACGAAACACAAAAACCTTCCAAAGCACATGCTCAGATTCAGTTAAAGGCTTGGAACAGAGTAGATATTTGCTGAGGATGAGAGGCCCTGGTCAGAAGATAAACATTGCCACCCAACAAAAGTATGGCTTTAATATTAACGTGTCCTTATTTTTATTTATGAATCAGTAATATTTGTGTTACCAAACAATTTCAGGTCTTTCCTCTTCACAGCCCCTTAAAGACAGTAGCAAGCTACCTCTGAATGTCATGGTGATCACTCAATAAAGCAACCCTTAAAACATTGTTAAGAAAATAACTGGTTCATATTCAGGGCCTCCTGCACCAAACTGACAATACTTTGGGTTACCTTATCATCTAGTTGTAAAAGTCCAGATAAAAGTAGCACTTAATCTATTATGTTGTTGACAAAATGCCCAGTGTACCAGGCTGTGGTCTACCAATGTAGTTCCCATGCAGCCTAGAAGCTCTCAAGATGCAAAATGTTCATTTTCTGTACACATTTTTCTGTCTTGGTTGCATCTTAAGGCTGTAAGAACAAGGAAGAGGATATAAGATGCATATGCTACACTCTAAAAGTGAAGGCAGCCAGTATATATATATTTTTCCATAGCAACAACCAATGCTTCAATTCTTCACATGAATAAGGTGTCCAACAATTAAATTTGATTCTGACACTAACTATCCAGAGCTAACTCAGACCTCACAAGTTAAGGCTCAGTCTCACAACTGACTCCACTTGAGACATCAGTTGTAAGTCCAAGGGACCACCTGCATTTTTGACCAACCAGCTATAAATTTGAGGGTTCATCACACAACTTTCTTCTCAAGTTTCATAATTAATTAGAACGACTCACAGAGCTCAGGAAACTGCATCACTAAAGTTCACATGTTTCTTTTAAAGGAAACAGCTCAGAAATAGCCAAATGGCATAAATGTATCTGACATATTATGGGAGTGGGAGTGGCACAGGACTTCCATGCCCTCTTCTGAGCACACCACATTCACAGAACATCAGTGTGTTCACCAACCCAGAAGCTACCCAAGTCCTATCATTTCGAGATTTTTTTAATGGAGCTCTCCTTACATACTCATGGTTGATTAAATCATTGGCAGTTGGTGATTGAACTCAATCTCCAATCACTTTCCCCTCCCTGGTGGTCAAAAAGTGTGACTGAAAGTCCAACTTTCTAATAAATTACTGGTTTTTCTGACCACAACCCCCATCCTGAAACCCATATGTCATCTCATTAGTATACAAAACATAGTATTATGCCATTATTTTTAATGGTGAAAACCATAATTACATTTGTACCAACCTAATAAATTCCATGGGTTTCAGGAGAAACCAGGGACAAAGACCAAATATTTATATTTTATTTTATCAGGGAATGGAAGGGAACATTTTCTGCTATAGGAAATCAATGGGAACCCAATGAAACATCAAATTCCCTCTCTAAAGGCAATGGAGAACTACATCCACTAAGGTCTGATGTATCAGAGTGATAAACCTTGAAACCTTACCAAGTTTATTTTTAACTATTACTCTCAAGTGATTATGAGTAAAAACAACAGAGAATATTTGGAATATTGAAAATTGTGTCTTTCTAGACAAAGAGAAAGGGGAAAGATGGAAAGACAACTTTTTTTCCCATCCAAGATTGAGTTAGCAGTGAGAAAAATACAGAGTAGCGCCCATAGTTACCATTTCAAAAGAAGAATCAACAGACAGAGTTCTGGGGCTATAACAAAAAAAGCAAAGATATTATTCAAGGCCATATGTAAAAGGGGAAACTGATAAAAATGTTGTGTCCCAGTACAGAATTCTATGTGAACTTCTCTGATAACTTTCTAACTTCCTGCTCAATTCCGTCTTTTTTTTTTTTTTTGGTCATAGTTGGATGTTTCAGCCATTAAAAAAGCTGAATTTCACTGTCAATTTAACCAAACTTAACACTTAACAACAGATAAATAATATTTTAACAAAAATATCAGACTTACTTTATCTGGCATTTTATGACCCTTGAAAATGTCAGCCAAGCCAAGCATACAGAATGACTCCAGATTAGATATCAGATACAAACTGCAAAAAAATAGAGCTGATCCCAATCAAATACGAAACCATATTTCTTCTCATTCTTTAATTTAAAAAGGGATATTTTGTGTTTTTAAATTAATTTATAGTCATGTTTACACCCAATCCATGCTTTGTAAAAACTATTTCATTAAAATATTTACAAAAAATCATTAGATTGACTGAAAATAGTAATTCATTACTGAAAGAGATGTTCTTAACCATGTTATGAATAACTATAAAAGAGTCTGAAATATAACTTCATAAAACAATAGCTATAAAGTTATTAGCTTGATACTATGCTGTTAGAGTTATCTAAAAATGAAAATAGCTAAATATAAAATACATTTATTGGCCAGATGTTAAAGGTATTTGAAAAATTACTTTTGGCTTAAATATATACTTAGAATCCTTATAGACCAGATACTGCAGTGATACTTTTTCTTATACATCTACTGCCCCAAAACTTTCATTTTGCTGAAAAAAGAGAGCAGACATGTATAAAAATTTCAAACATTCATACAAAATGGTCTCCAAATAATTCATTCTTATTCTCAGAATTTGTTGGACCAACTTAAAACACCAGAAGAAATCTCTTAATGCCTCAGTAATTCTCAGTTGTACAATTAAATTACACAAAATATAATACAATAATAAAGAAAGGAAACACCTATAATTAAGAATATTAACTTTTGAAATTCTCAAAAGTATTGGTCTCGGAAAGAACTCTGAGTTGGGTAAAAGGAGCTTTGTTTGACCATTTCCTTGTAAGATGTCTCAAAGTAATGTTGCCTGCTCTTACATTGCTTGAGACAAAGGGAAGGAAGAATTTCAGAGAAACAGCCTATTCATTTATTTATTTACTTACTAACATTTGCTTCTACCATGACTATAAAAATGAGAACCAAAAAATATAGACAATACTTAAATTCATTGTAACTTTTATCTAAACTTTTCCTTTTCTTCATTAGTCACAGGTGATTTAGAAATAGAGCCTTTCCTGGCGTGAACTCTTTTCTGTCTGAATGTCATTACAGTACAATATTATTCTGTTTTTTTCTCTCAAAAATCTGCTGCTCAATAAGGTTCAAGGAATTCACAGTCAAAGAGAAACACTTGTATAACTAAGTCACAGGCTTCCCCAATTAACCTGATAGAATTGGGCAGAACAGACAACATGAGTGGGTAAAGAGAGGACTTCTTCCTCTGGACGTTCTATCCTTATCATAGGTTTTGGGAAATAATATACAGATTGAAAATATAAGAATCCATTTCAGGATGGTGCTCTCCATAATAAATCAGTTGAAAGAATTCAGAAAATGTGAGCTTCAAGGAACACCTCAATAGAGATTTGCTGCAAAGTTTCTTAGCTTTGCAGAGCTTTAGGAGGTGAAGAGAACATAGGATAGCAATGGAATATCACCATTTCACAACAGGAAAAAAGGACAATCATTTCCAATGAATTTTGATATGTTTTTAGAATAAAGAAAGTTATAAATTGAATTCAGAGTTCAAGGCTGGACTCAATCATGGGTAGACTAGTACTACATTTTTATTTATCTTTGCATGTTACAATTAAAACTAATTACACTGTGTGTGTATAGAAAACGCAATTATTTAACAGTGCCTCAAAATAGTTATCTGTTTTCATTTTTACAAATGTCCTCTGGTATTGTGGAGATTTCAAAATTACTATTTTGCAGATGAGTAAACAGACAGTTTATATCAATTGATAAGGATCTTTTGAAATCACAAGATGAGTTGTGAAAGATCTGACAGTCAAACACAGATGTTCTCAATTTGGGGTCGAGACTCCTCTTGTTATAACATTTTAGATGTAATATATTGCACACTGTTGTTATTTTTTAAATAAATCATGGAAAATTAAAATCTTTTCAGAATTTTTAGAGAATATTTTGTTTTGTCTCATAATGCAAACTTGTGGGTAAACAACCTTGCCCAATGTCCTTTTTAATGGCTTTGGAACCCCAGGTATGAATGAACTTTTGAAAATGTTTTAGCAGGGCCGGGCGCGGTGGCTCAAGCCTGTAATCCCAGCACTTTGGGAGGCCGAGGCGGGTGGATCACGAGGTCAAGAGATCAAGACCATCCTGGTCAACATGGTGAAACCCCGTCTCTACTAAAAATACAAAAAATTAGCTGGGCATGGTGGCGTGTGCCTATAATCCCAGCTACTCAGGAGGCTGAGGCAGGAGAATTGCCTGAACCCAGGAGACGGAGGTTGCCGTGAGCCGAGATCGCGCCATTGCACTCCAGCCTGGGTAACAAGAGCGAAACTCCGTCTCAAAAAAAAAAAAAAAAAGAAAGAAAGAAAACAGAGAGTCTCATAAAACTGATGTGAAATGGTATATATAAATTATTTTATGTGCATGACAGTTATAGGCATTCATTATTTGATAGCAATTATAACTATATTTTTATTCCACAAAACATTAACATATGATGCTTTCTGATACCTTCTTTGTTAGGGGCAAATGTAATCCTTTTGAGTTGCTGCAGTACTGTCTTTTAAACCTGTTACACAAAGACAGCTAGCAGAGCACATAGGGCTTCAGTATTCACTTCAAGAAAATGTGGGAAAGTTTGGAACCTTCTAGATACTTGTTGAATGGCTTTAAAAAAATGTTGATAGTGATAGTGATATGAACAATAAGGACCAGGGTGAGGTGGTCTCAGATGAAGATGAGGAACTTTTTGGGAGCTGGAGCAAAGGTGGCTCTTGTATGTTTTAGCAAAGAGACTCGAGGCACTTTGCCCCTGCCCTAGAATTTGTGGAACTTTGAATCTGAGAGAGATTATTTAGGCTATCTGGTGGAAGAAATTTCTAAGCAACAAAGCATTTAAAAGATGACTTGGGTGCTTTTAAAAGCATTCTATTTTAAAAGGGAAACAGAGCATATAGAAAATTTGCAGCCTGATGATGCAGTAGAAAAGATAAACCTATTTTTTGAGGAGAAATTCAAGCTGGCTGCAGAAATTTACATAAGTAACAAGGAGCTGAATGTTAACCCCCAGGACAATGGGGAAAGTATCTTCAGGGCATGTCGTAGGTCTTCATGGCAGCACCTCTCATCACAGACCTGGAAGTCTAGGAGGAAAAAAATGGTTTCCTGAGTGAGGCCCAGCATCTTCATGCTGTGTGCAGCTGAGAGATTTGGTGCCCTGCATCCCAGCCACTCCAGCTGTTGCTAAAAGGGGTCAAGGTACAGCTCGGCCCATAGTTTCAGAAGGTGCAAGCCTCAAACTTGGCAGCTTCCATGTGGTGTTGAGCCCATGAGTGCACAGAAATCAAGAAATGAGGTTTGGGAACTTCCACCTAGATTTCAGAAGATGTATGGAAATGCCTGGATCCCTAGATAAATGTTTGCTTCAGGGGCGGGGCCCTCATGGAGAACCTCTGCTAGGGCAGTGCAGAAGGGAAATGTGGGGTCGGAGCCCTCACACAGAATCCCTACTGGGGCACTGCCTAGTGGAGCTGTGAGAAGAGGGCCATCATCCTCCAAACCCCAGAATCATAGATCCACTGATAGCTTGCACCATGCCCTTGGAAAAGCCATAGTCATTTAATGCCAGACCATGAAAGCAGCTAGAAAGGAGGCTATACCATGCAAAGTGACGGGTGGAGCTGCCCAAGACTATGGGAACCTACCTCTTGCATCAGTGTGACCTGGATATGAGACACATCATTTTGGAGCTTTAGAATTTGATTGCCCTGCTGGATTTCAGACTTGCATGGGCCCTGTAACCCCTTTGTTTTGGCCAATTTATCCCATTTAGAATGGCTGTATTTACCCAATACCTGTATTACCATTGTATCTAGGAAGTAACTAGCTTGCTTATGATTTTACAGGCTCATAGGTGGAAGGGACTTGTCTCAGGTGAGACTTTGGACTGTGGACATTTGGGCAAATGCTAAAATGAGTTAAGACTTTTGGGGACTGTTGGGAAGACATGATTTTGAAATGTTAGGACATGAGATTCCAAGGGGCTGGGGCAGAATGATATGGTTTGGCTCTGTGTCTCCACCCAGATCTCATCTTGAATTGTACTCCCATAATTTCCTTGTGTTGTTGGAGGGATGTGGTGAGAGATAATTTGAATGATGGAGGTGATTTCCCGCATACCGTTCTCATGGCACTGAATAAGCATCATGAGATCTGATGGTTTTATCAGAGGTTTCTTCTTCTGCATCTTCTCTCATCTTCTCTTGCCACCACCACATAAGAAGTGCCTTTCACCTCCCACCATGATTCTGAGGCCTCACCAGCCATGTGGAACTGTAAGTCCAATTAAATCTCTTTTTCTTCCCAGCTTTGGTTATATCTTTATCAGGAGTGTGAAAATGGACTAATACACCATGTTTAGGCCAGGCAGAGCTGGACAGAAGGCAGCATGGAAGTACTTCAGTAGAGATAAATCCTGTCATTCATAGTAAAAGGACAGCAGGGGATAGCTGGGGCCTCTGTGCCAGTGGTACTTCCTGGTCCAAGAAAGGCTCTGCTTAGAAAGGAAACCCTATAGAATCCAGTACGTGGTGTCTGCCTATTCTTCCACTAAGCAAAGTCAGACATTCTGAGCCCATTGTACACTCATTTCCAGGACACAGGAATGAAATGAGCCTCTAGGATGTCTCTATTTATGTCTCTACTTATGGCTGTTTTCTTGAACAACGTTGTACCACATTCTTCATGTTAGGAAAAGGAAAGTATATTTGCTGTGACCAACAGAGGACAAAGCTCATTATCTAATCCAGATCAACATACCTAGAGTGAATTGGGTATGAATAAGAGGGACAGTGAGTTGGAAGGTTGACAAATCTGATTTGAAGTGTTTGCCAGTTTCTGTGGTGTAAAACGCCCTTGTTATTGATGATTTCAAGTTAACGCCATAACATCACTGAATGAAACATTGGAAAGAGCTTCACATAATGAATTCATTTGCTGGTATGAGCTAGATTCATTGTACCACTTGTTGAACATATGATTTTTATACCTGAAGGGGCACTGGTTAGATTTAATCAGGGACGTAAATGTAAATTGGAACAGGCCCAGGGGAATGGGGACATATAAATGCTACAATTTTAATAGAACGGAAACATTTAAAAGACATTCAAGAAATCTTCCTCTTGATATAACCCAAGACTTTCAATTCACTGGTTTGATTGGAGTAGAAACCGTATATAAGACTTATTCTTAAAGGGTTTTATTTTTTAAGGGCAGTTTTAGGTTCACAGCAAAATTAAGAGAAAGACACAGGGATTTCCCACATATCACCTGCCCTCACATGCATAGGCTCTCTCCTTCTCAATATCCCCACCACAGTGGTACATCCATTAAACTGATGAGCTTACATTCACACATCATTATCACCCAGAGCATGTAGTTTACACTAAGTTTCAGTCTTGGTGTTGAACTTTCCTTGAATTTGGAGAAATTTGTAATAACACATATCCACGATTATAGTATCACACAAAGTAATTTCATGGCTCTAAAAATCTTCTGTCCACCTCCTATTCATCTCCTCTCTCCTCCGGAGGTCCAGGCAACCACCAGGGATCTTTTACTGTCCACATAGTTTTGCCTTATTAAGATGTCACACAGTTGGAATCATATAGCATATAGCTTTTTCACATTGACTTTTCACTTAGTACTATGCATTTAAGTTGTCTCCATGTCTTTTCATGGCTTGATAGCATGTTTCTAGCATTGAATAATATTTCATTATTCAGATGTATCACACTTTTTTTTTTCATTCACCTGCTGAAGGGCATGTTGATTGCTTTCAAGTTTCAGCAAAAAAAATTTTTTTTTTTTAAGCTGCTATAAACATCCATGAGCAGGTTCTTGTGGACACAGGTTTTCAATTCCTTTGGGTAAATAGCAAAGATCACATGATTCCCTCCAGCAAAGAATAAAAGTTGTTGTTGCTTCATATCTCCCCAGCATTTGGTATTGTAAATGTTCTAGATTTTGGCAATTCCAACCAGGTATGTACCAGTATCTCATTGTTGTCTTTATTTGCACATCCTTGGTGACATATGAGATGGAGACTCTTCACAGTTTTATTGCCAGATCCATATTTCTTTTGTGATGTAACTATTAAGGTTTTTGGCCTATTTAATTTTTTTCTTGCTGTTGAATTTTAAGATTTGTTTGTATATTTAGAATAATGATCCTTTATCAGATACTGTTTCTCCAAATATTTCCTTTCATTCTGCAGCTTGTCTTTTCATTCTCTTGATGGCATTTTTCACAGATTTGAAAATTTTAATTTTAATAAAACCTAGCTTATTAATTCTTTCTTTTCTAGATTATGCTATAGGTGTTATACCTAAAAAATCATCATCAAACCCAAGGTTATCTAGATTTTTACCTAAGCTATCTTCTAAGAGTTTTATAGTTTTGCAATTTACATTTATATCTGTGATACATTATGAGTTAACTTTTTGTGCATTGTGTGAAAGATTTGAACCTATATCTTGATTTATTTTATTACATCTAGATGTCCGATTGTTTCCATATTGTTTCTTGAAAAGACCATCTTTTATTCATTGTGTGGCCATTGCTTTTTTTGTCAAAGGTTAGTTGACTGTATTTGACTAGGTCTACTCTGGGGCTCTCTATCCTGTTCCACTGACCTGTTTATTTATTCTTCACCCATACTACACTTGCTTGATTATTCTACCTTTATATTAATTTTGAAGTTTAGGAATGTCAGTTCTACAACTAGTTTTCCTTGATACTTTGTTGACTATTCTGGGTCATTTTCTTTTCCGTATAAAATATGAAATCAGTTTATAAATATGCAAAAAATAACTTACTGGAATTTTGATTTTGTTTTCACTGAATCTGTTGATCAAGTTGAGAAGAGCATCTTGACATTACTGAGTCTTATCTATAGACGTAGAATGTTTTTATTTAGTTCTTTGAGTTTTTCATCACAGTTTTGTAGTTTTTGTCACATGTTTCTTGTACCGTTTGTTAATTATATCTAAATATTTTATTTTTTGCATGCTATTGTAAATGAACTTGTATTATTAATTTCAAATTTTACTTGTTTATTTCTAGTATTTTGTATATTAACCTTATATCCTATAAACTCGCTATAATTGCTTATTAGTTCCAGGATATTTTTTATCAATTTTTTCAAATGTTCTACATAGACAATCATGTCATCTGTGAACAGAGACAGCTTTATTTTTTCATTCTCAGTCTGTATACCTTTTAGTTCCTTTTTTTTTTTTTCTTATTGCATTACATTCAGTAGTGCTTTCCTTAAGATGCTGAAAAACATTGGTGAGAGGGGACATTCTTGACTTGTTCTTGATCTTTGTGAGAAAGCTTTGGGTTTCTCACCATTAAGTACGTTATGTGTAGCTTTTTGTATATATTATTTTTCAAGTTGAGGGAGTTCCCATTCTATTTGGAATCTGCTGAGAGTTTTTTTTTTAATTATTAAAAAAAAAGAATTATTACATTCTTTTTCTGCATCTATTGATATAATCGTATAATTTTTCTTCTTTAGCCTGTTGATGTGTTGGTTCACAGCAACTGATTTTCAAAGGCTGAATTAGCCTTGTGTACGTGGGATAAATTCTATATGGTTGTGGTGAATTTTTCTTTTATACTTTGTTATATTTGAATTACTAATATTTTGTTGAGGATTTTTGCATCTTTGTTCATGAGAGATATTGGACTGTTGTGTTTTGTTTTGTTTTCTTTTCTTGTAATGTGTTTGATTTTGGTGTTAGGGTAATGCTCGCTTTATAAAATGAGTTAGGAGGAATTCCCTCTACTTCTATCTTCTGAGAGATTTTGTAGAAAACTGGTTAAATTTATATTCAAAATGTTTGGTAGAATTTACCAATAAACCAATTTGATACCGATGTCTTCTGTCTTGGAAGGTTATTGATTAATTATTGGTTAAATTTCTTTGATAGATACAGCTGTATTCAGGTTGCCTATTTCTTTTTCGGTAAATGTTGGCAGATTGTGTCTTTCAGTGAATTGGCTCATTTCATCTAGGTTATCAAACCTCTACACATAGAGTTTTTCATAATATTTCATTATCATTTTCTTTTTTAAGTTCAAAGTATTTGTAGTGATATTCCCACCTTCATCTCTGATAATAGTAATTTGTGTGCCTGCTCATTGTTTCTTAGTTAACCTGGTTGAAAGCATGTTGATGTCATTGATTAAAAAAAAATAGCTTTTGGTTTCATTTATTTTATCTATTAATTTCATCTTTTCAAATGTATTGATTTTTGCTATAATTTTTGTTATTTTCTTCTGCTTACTTTCAATTAATTTGTTTTTTCTTTCTAGTTTTCTATTTATTTATTTAGATGGAGTCTCACTCTTTCACTCAGGCTGGAGTGCAGTGGTGTGATCTCGGCTCACTGCAACCTCCACCTCCCAAGATCAAGTGATTCCCCTGCCTCCACCTCTTGGGACTACAGGTACCCACCACCATGCCTGGCTTCGTTTTTATATTTTAGTAGAGACGGTTTCACCATGCTGGCCAGGATGGTCTCAATCTCCTGACCTCGTGATACGCCAGCCTTGGATTCCCAAAGTGTTGGGATTACAGATGTAAGCCGCAATGCCTGGCCCCTCTTCCTAGTTTTCTAAAGGGGAAGCTTTGGTGATTGATTTTAGTACCCTCTTTTTCTCTAATATTTACATTCAATGCTGTACATTTCTTTCTAAGGACTAATTTCACTGCACCCACAAATTTTGATACATCATGTTTTTATTTTCATTTAGGTCAAAATATTTTTAAACTTATCTTGAGATTTCTTCTTTAAACAATGCGTTATTTAGAAATGTGTCATTCAATCTGTATTTTTAATTTTTTTCAGCTATTTTTATTTATGTTATGGACTGATTAATTGTACTGTGGCCTGAGAGCAGGCATTGTATGTTGTCTATTCTTTTATATTAGCTAAGGTGCATTTTATGGTCCAGAATGTGATCTGTCTTGGTGAATGTTCTATGAGAGCTTAAAAAGAATGTATATTTTGCTGTTGTTGGATAAAGTAGTTTACAGGTATCTATTACATTCAGTCGATTAATGGTGCGGTGAGTTCAGCTATGTCCTTACTGATTTTATGCCTTCTGGGTCTATCCATCTTTGATAGAACTATGCTGATGTCTCCAACTATAATAGTGAATTCATGTGTATCTTCTTGCAGTTCTATCAGTTTTTGGCTCACATATTTTGACGTTGTGTTTAGATGTATGAGATTAAGGATTCTTATGTCTTCTTAGAGAGTTGACCTTTTTATCATTTTGTAATACATTTCTTTATCCCTGATAACTTTCTTTACTGTGTAGTCCACTCTGTCCAAAATTGATATGTTACTTCCACTTTTTTTTCAATTGGTATAGTCCATATAAGAATTTGGTGGAGATTTGTAAATTAGCTCTTCTTTGATTTTAAATCATTAATGGAGTTTCTTAGAATAGAAAAATAGCTGAATATATTTTTACCCAAATTTCCCTTGAAGTGACTTTTCTTTAATTTCTAATACTTAGAAATTAAACTTTGAAGCTATACAAAGCCTAGTAATTCCTACAATATCTAGCTGTTATTTGTTTCTGGGTGTGTTTTTCTCAAACTGTAAAGCGCCTTTTAAGAATTTCTAATACTGCTAAACAATTTGCCTTTTGTCTTCATTCTTCACTTTGGCTAGACCCAGTTCCTATTGCTTTCAACCTCACATACTCCAAGTAGTTTGAGGAGTGAAGATGTGAGTAGGAAGTTTTTTAAAAAAACAAAAAAAACCTTAAGAGTTTATTTATGGAAACAACTGTCCTATTCCAGCAAAATTTTTTAAAAAAGGTATTTCCAGGAATAATTTTACAGACTAGAATTAACTCACAAATATGTGAAAATATTTTTCAAAGCTACAACACTAGATGATAACAGAAATGAGCTTCAAACCAAATTTCTTTTCTGTACTTTTCTACTGGACTGTCTTGTATGCACCTGATCACACTTCTTAATGTTACATCCACAGATGGCAGTGTCAAGCTAATTTGTTCATCATGTATATTTCATAGGCTCAGAAAATCAAACAAAATTGTTTTTGTTACGTTATCTACTATTAGGAAGTTCATGTTCTCAACAATACACGAAAAAAAAAATTCTGTGAACTTTTTTCTTCATGGTACTCCACATAAAATTCAGTATACATGTCTTCAGGAGAGATAAGTTTCCTACACATTTATGTATGTCTGAAATGTTTGTTATTGGTATTTGCTAGACTGTGTTCTAAGACTTGGACACATCTATGAATAACTCTTAAGAATAGATTGTAGCAGAAAATGTTTACCCCTCTCCAATAGGAAAACAAAGTGTTTGACTTTTAATATCCAATCTGAAATTTCTCTTGAAATGATTACTGGAGATCTTCTTGGATTAGGCAAATGAAAACAAATGAGTTGTCGTTTGAGACCTTCTGGTATACCTCCTGTGTGGAGGTGAAAAGGGTTACCTGATAATGGAGGCCAGCCTCTAATACACATTTCTGGACTGGCTGAGTTGATCTAGTAAGGATCCTGAGCTGAGTAAATGGAGTATTACTTTTTTTCTTCTCTCCCAAGAGAGGCAACAACTTCAGTGAGTATGAATTGTGTCTGTTCTACAAATTCAAACTCTTCCATAAGTGTACTTTTAAAAGGCCATAAAGAAGAGTAAGTTGGGGAAAATTTGGAAACTTATATTTTCTCTCAAATATGCTACATCTCCAACCAGCTTTTTAATAATACAGGTGTTATTTTCTCTGTCTGATGATTCCTTTGGTTTATTTCTAGAGTTCAGGATTCCAGTCAGGAAACTTAATTTCTTTTTTTGTTATAAGAGAGCCCATTTTCAGTTACAGTGTAGGTGTTGGACAAAGTTAAAAGTATGGCATACATAGTGTTGGGTTTTAGAAACAGGCAAAATTTCTGTATTTTATTGCATAAGGAAGTAAGCTGAATTGTACCCTTTAGGGTACTTTGGCAATATTTGTGTTGCTATTTTGAGGAGAATCAGTATGAAAGGCTAAGTTCTAACTCACAACATTCTGCTGATCTTTTCAGAAGTAAAAATCAAAGTGAAAAATAGACTGGCATCATGTGTTACATAAAAAGGGTAAAAAGAAAGCAGGGCATCAGCAATATTATCTCATAAAGAGAGTTCATTGAAAGCCAATTAGTTGGATCCTTATATTATTTTTAATATATATTATGTCTATTAAAGCTAAAATTGTCAATGAAGCTTTAACATAGCTGATAAAAATAAGATGGATAGTAATTGAAGAAACAAAAGAAACTGATGACCTCTGTTATTTAAGTCCATACAAATCAAAAATAATCCATAGCAATTTGCTGTTTAGTTGTTTCCTCTGTGATTAGTTTCTAGAGATTACAAGTGCAATACACTTTCAGATGTAAGTAGCATTCAAAATGCAGGGTAGAGTCTGCATTCAAAATGGTCTAAAACTGATAAGTCCTTGTGTCACACTAACATGATTTTTTTTTAAGATTATATTCAGATAGGTTTCTTCACACTGACCCAGGTAATAAGACTGACATTGAAAAGCTTTTTGATGACAAAAATTAATGCGATACTTTCAGTATATTTAGTATTCTAGTGGGATTTTTTTTGTTTTCCTCTTAATAATATTAACGTTACTGTTAATTATTATAAATATAATCAATATCTTTAAATTCTTTATCAGAACTTTTAAAATACAGGAATATATAAAATGGTCATTATAATTTTACTGAACTTTAGTTACTAAAGTAATGTATATGTGATCTCAATTTATACTCAGAAAGATTTTCAATGTTAGCATAATTATCCTGAGATTGCTAGAAAATCTGAGCCTGAGAGATGTTCACTGTTTATAATTTCACACATATTGAAAGAATTGCAGATATAATTAAACAATGATATTCTTATCATCCAAACAAAATTGCTATTGACAGCTTAATGTGTTTCGTATATTTGTATGTGTTTGTATGTGTGCTCTACATTAGGGTAAAAATACATAAATTTATGTTACTTTTTTTTCTTTTTATTATGTGATGTTTTTATAATATGATGATGTAAATATTCTTAGTAAACATAGTTTTAAAAAGGCAATTGAAATTCTATTACTTGTCTGAGCCACCATTTTTTACCTATATTGCTCCTATTTTTTCCCCACATGTTTGCCTCGTAAATAAGACTGTGGTGAGCATCCTTGCACTTTATCTGTTGTTCAGTTCTCTGAATTGTATGAATGACTGGACAAAGTGGTAAAAACATTTTCCATGTTTATTATAAAACGGTAATGTGGAAGATACTTAACAGCACTCCTGTACCTTATACAAAATACATAAAATGATGAACTTAACTGAACTGGGAAGGAAGTAAGAGAAAGCTCAGACACTAAATTGACTAGATACTGTGAAACCAGGGAGATCAATGGGCATTAATGTGAGTGGTTGTCCAGAGAGGCACTGTCAGTTCCTGGTGGTCAGTGTTTTAGATTTCATGAACTGTCTACACAGAAAGAGACACAAAGCTCAGCCCTCTTTTAAGGCAGGAAGTTTGGACAGACATCCCTGTTTAATGATAAAGCCTTATCTTTAAATGGTGTGACATCCTCATGCCCCTCCTTACCAGGAAGCCTGTAGAAAATGCTCATAATTTTGTTCTGTGTCAGAGAGTGGGGTGGCTTTCTTGAGAATTCCTATTCTAAACTACTTCTCTTAAGGGTTTTGAAGGCAGAATTTATATCGCTTGTATGGCTCAACTATCCAAGATGAATTTAAAGTTGATTTAGGATTGGCAATGTTGCCAAGGAACATGGTATAGTCCAAGCTTACAATCTTTCTGTAGGAAACATGCAACGGTCAAAGGAGTGGAATATTTAAACATAAATTTCCATAGAACCTGAGTTTGAAATTAACTAATACTACATCACAGAAAACAAGTCACTACAGAGAGTAATTAGTAATGAACAATTATATCTCTACCACTTGATATGTTAGAGGGATCAAATATAGATTATAAAAATAAGAATGTTCAATATGTTTTTAAAATGTAATCAAAAATGACAAAAAATAAAATGCTGCACAAAATGGCCAATAAGAAAAAGAAGTACTTTTACAACTATTGATTCTAAAAGAAAAACTTTTAGAAATAAAAATTGTAGTGATTAAAATTAAGAATTCAATGTAAAAGTTAACTGCTTTAAGAGAAGCTGAAGGGAGAATGAATAAATTATAAATAGATGTAATAAAATCTTTCAAATTGACTGTAAGTTGACAAAAAATAGACAACTTACAGAGTCACAAGTTATCTAGGATGTAAAATTTTTTTTTAATTATTTTTGGAACACCAGAAAGAGACATTACAGAGACAGGGTAATAAAACACTAGTTACTGGGCGCAGAGATGATTTTTGACCAAAACCCAACACAATGAAGTACCTCCTTCTGAAATTTAAATTGGAAATCAAAGATATCAGCGTTGATCTCTCTTGTGTCATAAAGCATGGAAATGTAAACTTGTAAAGTGTTGATCAGAATCTCTCACATTTTAAATTAAATTAACTATTGCCTACAAATGTTACTAAGCTAAACTTTAGTTTACTCAGATATAAAATTAGGGTAACAATTAAGTACTTAATGCTACCAAGCACATAAATAAAGGTACTTATGTTACTTGGTATATTAAACTAGACATTATAAGTGATCACTACCTGTAAGCTATTATCAAGGCTGTTGCTTAATCTATATGTTTTTGTTGTTCTTTTCAAATTAAAGAGGATAACATAGGAAATACCAAAATGCAGAGACAGAGGGGTATTTTTGAGACCCTTAGAGCAATATAGATCTTTGGAACTGAGGAGAATTAATTCTTTGTACTATCATTTATTTTCTGTTTTAAAGAGCTCAAAAGAGCTCTTGTTACCTGGGCTAAGTATGTCCCAAGTAATACAATTATAGAATATCATTAAAATCAAATTAAGTGTCCATCAACAAATTATGAAAAAGGAAAATGTGATATATATACCCATAACTACATATATATGTGGATACATATGTATGTATACACACATACACAACTGAATACTACTCAGACTTAAAAAAGATATCCTGTCATTTGTGACAACATGGATAAACCTGGTGGACATTCTGTTAAACCAAATAACACAGGCACACAAAGAAAAACAACTTATAATTTCTCTTATATGTGGAAACCAAAACAATCACATTCATAGAAGCAGAGAATAATAGAGTGTTAGTTATCAGCAGCAGGAATTGGAGGGGAGGACTTCAGAAATGTTGGTCAACATTTACAAAATTTCATTTAGACAAGAGGAATGAGTTCAATAGATATGTTGTACAACATAGTGATTATAGTAAATAATAATGCATTGTATATTTTCAGGATAATATGAGAACAGATTTATTTCTCATTGCAAAAAGTATGGTATGTAGGTAACACATGTTAATTAGCATGATTTAGTCATTCCACTATGTACATATATTTCAAAACATCATATTGTATGCTACAAATATATACAACTTTCATTTCTCAATTTAAATAATTTTTAAAAGAAGACTATAATTTAAACCTCCCATAGACACATGCTGTATTAGGAAGGGAATTTGGAACATCTAAATAAAACAGTGATTGCCCCAAAGAAGAAAGATTATATCTGAGAGTTGCCTTATAATTGGTTATTGGAAGGACTAACCAAAACTCACTGTTCCTGCTTTCTCTGTTCCAATATAACTTGCTAAAAAGAGCTTTAAATTTAAAGTAGAGCACGGCCCCTCTCTAAACAGGCAATGATTGAACTTTGTTGTTCTTCTTCTTGTTATAGGGTTTATCTCATCCAGGATGAAATACAGTAGTGCAATCACCATTCCCTGCAGCCTCAACCTCTCCGAGCTCAGATGATTCTCCTACTTTAGCTTCCAAAGTAGCTGGGACTACAAGTGTATGCCACTACACCTAGCCAATTTTTTTGTGTTGCCCAGGCTGGTCTCAAACCGCTGGATTCAAGCAGTCTAGCTACCTGGGCCTCCCAAAGTCCTGGGATTACAGGCATGAGCCACTACACCAAACAAGGTAATGATTAAACTAAAAGTAATTGATATATTGGCATCTTGATTCATATATGTATTTATCAGTTTTGTCTATTAGAAGAGGACAAATAAGACAGAAAGTTGATAGTCAAGTCATTCAAAACAAGGCAGCGTCTAATTTGAAATTATAAGCATTATAATGCATGAGAAAAACCAAACACACTTAAAGATAATTTTCATGCATTCACACTGGTGAGTATCGAAGTTTACCTTTATTGACACATAGAAAGTTATTATAGATTGTTATGACACATTATTTCTTGCTGCCTTTTTTTCCCTTAATGACTTTACCAAAACAATGATATAGAAATTGCTACTAGCATAAAACACATTCCAGCAATAGATAAAAACAGTTCCTTGGCTGGAAGAAGCATATATTTCAATACCTGCTTCAGGCAGAATACATTGAAATTTATGCCCTCTATTGTTATTTGAGTAATGCTATTTCTGTTGTTTCTCTCTAGGGAACTACAATACTAATGTCTTAATTTTTCAGACATCAATATTAGTTTTATGAGTGAGACATAATTGCGAAACTTGCTAATAAGGTATAAACTAAAAAGTCTTAATAAAATACCAAAATCAGCAACTTGAAGGAGTTTTCAAACTTTACCATGGATAAATTATATACTCTCTTTAAAAAGTCAATAAAAAAGAGAGAGCATTTTTTTCCATATCAGTTGATTTTCTTAAGGCTTAAGGCCTATACTGCACTATAAATTCACTAAATAAAGATCTTTTAAAAAACTTATTTTATAAAATAAAATAGCGTACAAAGCTATATTTTATTATTTAACATATTAACAGATAATTTTAAGTGCTATCTTAAACCAATTTCTGGAACTATAAAAGAAATACTTCATCATCATAAGCCTCACTGGAAGTCTTTACATGATTCTGACAATACATCCAATGTAGGTAGCGTTATGGGTAAGAGTGCTTTGGTGGGTATTGGTAATGGTTGTGGATGGGTCAGATAAAATTTCCCAGGGTAGGTAATATCTACAGTGCTTGAGTAACAGTTAGTCCTATGATGTTACAGAGAACTATGACTACAAAAACTCAGGGCTTAGAGAGAACCTGGGAGATTTTGCCAGTTTCAGATAGTTTTGCCTGCGTTGAATGTGGATGTGAAGGAGAGAAAATCGGTGAGGAACACCTGATCTTACACATCATGTACTACATTAAAGAGATTGGATTTATCTGAAAAGATACCGGGAGCTAATAAAGACAGGCTTTAATGGAGGACACTGATGTGATCTGATTTGTAGCTCACTCTGGTAACAATATCAAGCGTAGATGCAGGGCATGGTGGTGTGACAGTTGTTATATCAATTATTGCAATAAATGACAAGGGCCTGAATTTCAACAAACATGAAATGTCAGTAGGGGTGGAATTTTTCTATCAAAAATAATTAGGCTTTCCAACTATGCTTAATAAATTTAATATATTGAATAGCTTACAGAGAATAAAATGAATGTGTAGTAGATAAAATGTGGAAGATACAGATCAATAGTGCATATATTTATAAAGATATATTCTTCTCAGTCCAAGGATGAATATCATTTTGGCCAAAACCCATTACCAAGCAGCTGTGTGACTCGCATTTAATTTGGTAGGCTTTGTCTGTTTAATTTAATTTACCTGCGAGGTAGGGACTCTTATTCCTCTTATAATCATGAAGAAACTGAGTTATATAGAGGTGTGTGAGTTTCCAAGGCTTCATAGCAGATTCTGGAATGAAAACATGTCTATCTTCAGAGACAATGGTTGTAATAATTATGCAATATGCCCCTTCTTCTAATTCAAATATTTGGAATGTTTTGTCTACAACTATAGTTAATTCCACACCAAAGCTGAAATTACTAATAGTAGGTAAGACGTTCACGAACTAAGTGATTGAATCCTGGCTTCTGCAAAGCCATTAGATAATAGACACAGACTTCACTGCAGGTGCCATGGGTGCACATTTGCAGCCTAATGACCAAAGAGGGCTGATGAGTAGTCATGGTGGCAATCATTGCTACAAGGAAAGGAGATGGAAATGAGGACAGACTGCTGTGATGGGAGACAGAGATTGGAAGCACTAATATCATCAATATTAATGCCAGTTGCAATGTGAGTTCAGTGCCAGGGAGGCCAGTGAAGTAGGCACCCATGAGAGGCTCATANACAGAGATTGGAAGCACTAATATCATCAATATTAATGCCAGTTGCAATGTGAGTTCAGTGCCAGGGAGGCCAGTGAAGTAGGCACCCATGAGAGGATCATCAAAGGGCAGATGTTAAATGTGATTCAGGGGAAAGTGAGAGGAAGTGTTAACAATGGCACAGATGAAGAGATAGGCTGATACACGTGGTGAAGATTGTCAAGCACAAGCATTATCTTGGAGGAAAGCAGAGCAGAAGGGAGAGGAATTTATTCCTCAAAATCCATAATTTTATTTATTAGCCAAGCCAGGCACAAGAAAAACAAAATAACAAATATTTAAACATATTCATAAACCCCAATATTTAATCAAAAAGTCAAAGCAAGTGATTTCTTTCAAAGGAAATACCGTGGTATTATCATGGAAATGTGTCTTAAAAACATCTTTATTGAGTGAAGGAAAGAATAAAAATAAAAATGGCAAAAATATCAATGCTGACATTCTTTTTGTGTGTATATCCATATATCTATAGATCATCTTATACAGAGAGCTTCTTCTTATCTCCTTTGAACCTTTGTGCTTTGCTGCTAATGGAGGCCAGCAGGAATTTAACATCAGTGAGTGGTGAAGCGGAAGTTAAAAGACGTTGTTAATCTGTTAATTGTAGAGCTCTTTCTGTAGTGGCTCAATCGGTTTACCTGTTAACATAAAAGATCCCTATTTCAAAAAATGCAAAATAGTATGAAAGTGTGCCTGAAAGCATTAAAATGTGTTTAACTTTGACCTTCTTCATCACTTCCAATTCAGTAAACAATCTTCCAATACCGCTAACAGCACCACTCAGTAATATTACTGTAACTAGTGCAAGTCATATTCCCAGGCCAAAAGTAAAAATTTCTTAGGATGTCTAATCTGTAGTTGCAGCAGCTAGTAAGTTTCTACCTGAGATAAATATTTTAAAAGCAAACTGAAATGACCCTCTCAACTATTGACAATTGGACACAGAGGAACTCTGCCAACACTGAAAATAAAAAGTTGTGAAGACATGACTTATGGGAATGTTTAGTATTAAAGCAATTGTGCTTTTTCATACAACAAGACACACATCACATTTACTTGATATAAATAAGAATAAGTGAAATATATGAAGAAGAGAAATAATTACTGAAAAAAGATGATAGAATATAAAAATAAAATATAAGGATTAAGAGTAGTGAAGACATAGATGTGAGGCTTTCATAAACAATATGTTATATATAAAACAAAAAAGAAATACTGGGATGGAGGAAAGAAGAACAAGACTTTGGCAGCTTTAGATCCTAGTATTGCCCTCAATTTTGCCTTATCAACTCCTGTTCTCTATACATCTCACAAGAGCTTCTAATTTAGTCAGGTTGATTACCTCCCATAAAGATTGTCTATAACCTCACCTGGAATAGCGTAAGAAGTTAACCACTATTTATAGAGCTAAAGAACAAATGTAGCCTAAAACAGGTCTTTTGATTTCGGTACTTACAGCTTTATTTCTACTTTTCACCTTTTAAGTTGTCATCTTGAATATTATTCAAATGATTCCAGATCCCTCTAAAATTTCTTAGCTATTTTTAGACATTTTTGGGCAGTTTTAGCCCCAAATAATTTATCTTATAAAATTAAATATTTTTGTTTTTATTAATATAACAATTATATACTGTACAAGAACATTTTAATAGTTATTTTGTGGTACATATGTATACAGTCTTCTATGTTTGTATATGAGTGCTATGGTCTGAAATTTTGTATACCCCCAAAATGTATTTATTCAAACCTAATGTGATGGTAGTCATGTGCATAGGACCATTATGAATGGGATTAATGCCCTTATAAAACAGATTCCAGAGAACTAGCTTAACCTTTTCATGTGAGGAAACAGTAAGAAGATACCATCTTTAAACCAGGAGAGGGGCCTTCACCAGACACAGAATTTGCTGGTGCCTTTATCTTGGACTTTCCAGCCTCCAAAACAGTGACAAATAATTTCTGTTTATGAGTAACCAAGTCTGCTATATTTTGTTATAGCAATTTAAACAAAGATAATTTAAGTATAGCTATTCAATGTCATGACAAGTTTCTTAAAAATCAGGAGCTCATTACTATATATTTTGTATATTTACTTAGTGCCCAGCATATTTTTGTGTCATTATATGGGTACAGAAAAATTGAAAGAATCATTCAATAACCATTGAAACAAGGGTAGAATAAAAAAAAATGCTCTATGAAGATGAGTTTTAGACTCTTTTGTATGTATTACTTCAGGAAATTAAAGAAAGTGATGATTGAATAATTTTTCTTCAAATTAAGTTAGAAGAGAAAATACTGATAATACTACAACTACAGATTTGCTCAGCAAAACATTTCCAATGATACTTCCTATGGTAAGAGGGAACTCTTCCTAAAATTGGTGCTGTAAGCAGTTAAGTAAATTAAACAACCAAAGCATTCAACTACTATTTTATCTTGATGCATCAAAAATTACATTAGCTTGTAAACAAAAAATAAAAGCATTTTTGTAAATTTTGCTTTTGTTTTCTTATATGATATATTCGTTTCATCAGATAAAATGCATACATTAGGTTTAACCCAATAAAATAAACTTGAAAGAATGGTTGGGTATAAATGAACAAGGACCAAGAAAATGAGAGCGATGACATCTTAAGAGAGTAACTGTAAACAATATATTGAAAGTTAAAAAGCAATGTCTTCAGTAGAAAAAACATAAAGGCCTAGTAACAGGGATAGTTATGAAAAACAAGCTGAATCACCATGTATGTCATAAGAGATGCTCAGGGTTGGATAACCTGTTACTGCAGAAGAATGAGATAAACCTAAGAATATACTTTGATTGAAACTCTGTGGAACAATTTGACTTCTGGTACTCCCACTGACCTACTGACAGTTTAAGCCGTTCTATTCTCCAGTCGTCATAGAAAATCTGAGTTTTTTATTTATTTTTAAAATTTATTTATTTTACTTTAGATGCATGCTATATCTGGCATTGAAAATCTGAGTTTTTTTCCTCATAGAAATTTGTTCTGAGTTGGGAATACTAGGCTGGTGGAGAGAGGCATAGGGATGACATATGGTATTTCAGCAAGCTGAATAGTATCAGCCACAGTGTTTATGAACCAATTGACATTAACGGCCCAATATTCATTGTTAGACCAGCAAAAGCCTGGATTACTTCCTTTTCCTGTTGCAGGAAGCTTATCATGCTCCAAGTACATCCCACAAAAATCTGAGCTTGCAAGAAAATTTTAAATTCTTTATGATGAGATACGAGTGGAGAGCAATGACCTTATATCTTTGGGGAGAAAACTAATATAAAACAAAGTGATAAAAAAATTGAATTAATAATAATAATAACTAATGGCAGGTCAATGAGCTAGTTCCAATTCAGTGTTTTACTTCTGGTGCCTACTATAAGTAATCCCCAGAAAGGGAAGCAATGACAAGATAGCAATTAAGTTCTGATACTAAGTAGTAAAGATCTAACACCACCAAAGTGCACTTGCAAAACCTAGAAGAGGTGGCTGACTCTGTAAATATGTAGGCATCACTGAAAGATGCAAGAATCATAAAAACCCAGAGAAATTTAACTTAACCCCCTCAGAAAAAAGATAAAAAACCAACAATGCTCCAGCAATGGATCGCATCCAGAAGAATTCAAGATCTCTGAAATGTCTGACAGATAATTAGGGAATAATTCAGAGAATCACAAGAAAATTTGAATAAAAAACTAAATAGAATTTTGTAAACAATACGGAAACAAGATGATGGAGAAAAATTAAAATAATTAAAAAAAGAAATCCCAGAAATGAGTAATATAATAAATGGACCAAAAAAACTCATTAGAAATTTTCAACATCAGACTTGGTCAAACACCAAAAGAATATATGAGCTTAAAGACACAACATATGAAATTACCCAATCTGAGGAGAAAAAGAGAAAAGAAAAAAAAGAGTGAAGAAAGCCTATGAGGAATATAGGCAACATCAATAAATTAATATCCACCTACTATGAATCCCTGAAGGAGATGAGAGAGGAAAAAGCCTTGAAAGCAAGCTTAAAACAGTGACTGAAAATTTTCCAAATCTGGAGAAAGATGACAGCATTCAAACACAGGAACCTCAGAGGATACCCATGAAATTCAACTGAAAGAGGAATTTTCCAGACATATCATAATTAGTAATTTTTTTTTAAAAAAAGTAAGAATACTGAAGGCGTCAAGAGGAAAGAAGCATATCACATTCATTGCAGCCCAAATATGGTTTAGTAAATTTCTCAGTGAAAACCTTACATATCAGAAAAAAGTGGGATGCTATATGCAAGGTGCTAAAAAAAGAAGAAATACACCTGTCTATCAAGGATATTGTACACAGCAAAGCTAGTATCCAAACAAAAAAGAGAGATAAAGACTTACTTTCTCAGATAAATAAAAGCTGAGGGAATTCATCAACAGCAGGCCTATATTACAAAAAATACTGAAGGGAGTTCTTTGATCTGAGTGAAATTGTAATGGACACTAACATGTACCAAAGAAACAGCTAAAGGTATTAAACTCACTGGTGAAAAAATAAAACAGACAAATTCAGAATTGTTTAATACTTTAATTGGTGTAAGTAAATCACTTGCATTTAAGTATAAAGACTAAAAGATAAAACTATTGAAAAGAATAATAACTGCAATAATTGGTTACAAGTATAAATAAAACATCAAAAAGAAAAAAAAATATGGTGTCAACTTGAATTTCTTTTCAATGCTTTTATTTGTGATTAAAGTTAAGTCATTATCCATTTAAAATCTCATTATAAGATTTTTTATTTTTGTAATCCTCATGGTAACCACAAAGCAAAAACCTGTAATAGATATACTAAAAATAAATAGCATAGAATCCAAACATGCTAACAGAGGAAATCACTTAACCACAACAGAGTAAAAAGGAAGAAATGATTTACAAAACAACCAGAAAACAAATACAAAATATAAGCAGTAAACCCTTACCAATCATAAATAACCTTGAATGTAAATGAAACAATCCAATTACAAGTGATAGAGTGGCTAAATGGATTTTAAAAAGATTTAACTACCTACTGTCTACAAGTGACTCACTTCATTTATAAAGATATGAAGATATGCATACACTGAAAGTAAGAGATGGAAAAATATATGCCAGGAAAATCAAAGACAGAGAAAAGTAGAGTAGCTATACTTAGACAAAATAGACTTTTAGTCAAGAATAGTAAAAGAAAAAAAAAGGCAAAGAAGACCATTATACAATGATAAAGAGGTTGATAGAGAAAGAAAATATAACAATTTTAAACATATATGCATCTAAACACCAGAATACCCAAACACATAAGACAAATATTAATAAACCTAAAAGGATAAGTTGGATGTGACTTATTAATGGTAGAAAAGTTAAACACCCCACTTTAAGCAATGAACAGATTATTCAGCAGAATTTTTTAAATTGAATTTAAATTTTTCTCTAGACCAAATGAACCTAACAGATATTTATGTAACATTTCATCCAACAGCTGCACAATACACAATTTTTACAAAAGCTTATGAAACATTCTCCAAAATAGACCATATGTTAGGTTACACCATAGGTCTGAACATATTTTTTAAAACATAAATCATATCAAGTATCTTCTCTGAACACAATGAAATAAAGTTTGACATCATAACAGAAGAAACATTGGAAACCATACATATTTATGGAAATTAAACAGCATGTGCCCAAACAATGAATGAGTCAAAGAAAAAATTAAAAACAAAATTAAAAAATCCCCTGAGACCAATGAAAATGGAAACACTTATACCAAAACCTATGGGATACAGCAAAAGCAGTTCTAAATGAGAAGTTTATAGCTATAAGCACCCGCATAAAAAAGTAGGAAGACTTCAAATAAACAAATAATAATGTACCTCACAAAACTAAAAGCAAAATCAAAGCAAAACAAAATTAATATAAGGAAAGAAATAATGAAAATCAGAGCAAAAATAATTGAAATTGGGAAAACAATGCAAAAGTTCAACAAAACAGTTTTTTTTTAAGTAAACAAAATTGGCAAACGATTTGCTCAACTCAGAAAAATAGACCCAAATAAATAAAATCAAGACCAAAAGGAGATTTAAAAGAATCCACAGAATTACAAAAGATCATCACGAATATATAAAAAAGTGCCTACATATTGTAAAACCTAGAAGAAATGGATACGTTTCTGGACTCACACAACGTACCAAAATTGCATGAAGAAGAAATAGAAAACCTTAACAGACCACTAGTGGGTAACAAAATGTTTGAAGTAGTAATAAAATGTCTCCCATTAAAGAAAAGCCCAGAACCTGATGGCTTTACTGCTTAATTCTATCAAACTATAAAAAAACAACTAGTACCATTTCTGCTCATACTTGTCCAAAAAACTGAATAGGAGAGAATACTTCCTATTTAATTACACAAGGCCAGGGTTATCCTGAAAAACAAATCAGACAGGAACTTAACAATGACAAAAAACTACAGGGTAGTATCTATGATGGACATAGATGAAAAATTATACCAGCAAACCAGATTCAACAACACATTAAAAAAGCATTAATTATGATCAAGTAAGATTCAGCCCAGGGATGCAAGGATGCTTCAACATATGCAAATCAATAAACATAATATACATCACATTAACAAATCATCAGCACATTGCAAATTAAAACCGCAATGAGATAGCATGTTGACCCATTTAAAATGGATGTTATAAAAAAGTTCAAAAATAGTAAATGCTAGACCGGGCGCGGTGGCTCAAGCCTGTAATCCCAGCACTTTGAGAGGCCGAGGCGGGTGGATCACAAGGTGAAGAGATCGAGACCATCCTGGTCAACATGGTGAAACCCCGTCTCTACTAAAAGTACAAAAAATTAGCTGGGCATGGTGGCGCGTGCCTGTAATCCCAGCTACTCAGGAGGCTGAGGCAGGAGAATTGCCTAAACCCAGGAGGCGGAGGTTGCGGTGAGCCGAGATCGCGCCATTGCACTCCAGCCTGGGTAACATGAGTGAAACTCCGTCTCAAAAAAAAAAAAAAAAAAAAAAAAAAAAAAAATAGTAAATGCTGGTGAGGGTACAGAGAAAGATAGACACAAGTGTTTTATTACTGACAATTTGGCGCTTCCTCAAAACACTAAAAATGGAACTACCAGACAGGTATAGTGATGCACAACTGTAGTTCCTGCTTCTCGGGAGGCTAAGGCAGGAGGATGGCTGGAGCCCAGGAGTTCGAGTATGCACTAAGTTGTGATCACACAACCGCATGCCAGCCTGGGTGACAGAGTGAGTCCCTGTTTCTATAAAAACATTAAAAATAAATAAAAATAGAGTGAAAATATAATCAAAAATTCCACCACTAGGTATATAGCCAAAAGAAAAGAAATTAGTATATATTAAAAACATGTGCCCTCCCATGTTTATTGCAACATCATTCACAGTAGTTAAGACATGGAATCTACCTAAGGGTTGATCAATTGATAAATATGTTTTGCAGTATACACAATGGAATATTATTCAGCCATAAAAAATGAAATGTTGTCATTTGCAGCAACATGGATGAAATTAGAGGACACTATATTTAGTGAAATAAGCCATGCATAGAATAACAAATATCATACATTCTCACTCAGATGCGAGAGCTCAGACGTTGATCTCATTGGAGGTGGGGAGTAAGGATAGTTACCAGAGGCTGGGAAGTACTGAGAGGAGGATAAAGTGAAGTTGGTTAAAAAATACAAAAATACAATTAGAAAGAAGAAGTAAATTCCAGCCTTTGCTTGTGCAGTTAACTGACTTAGTTAGCAATAATTTATTGTACATTTCAAAATAGTAAAAAATAATATTTGGAATATTCCCAATACAAAGGAGTGACAAATATTCAAAGCAATATTGTTGATAGATATTGATATTTATCCTAATTACTCTTGATTGAATTATTATATGTTGTATACATGCCTCAAATTATTACATGTACCCCATTAATATATACAATTATTATTAATAAAAAATTACAAAGAGAATAAGTTAAACACATCAAATGTGGTAATTTTTTTGCTTTTATAATAATACTAAACAACATCAAACAATGATTTTAGAAAGCACTCTCTTTAATTAACCTCTGAGGATGTTTGAAGAAACACCTCATTATTTTGAAAACTAATAAGTAAGGGAATATTAAACATCACATCATTTTCTATACAAACTGTGCCTCAGGGTCAGCAAATAGTTGATGATGAAATGTTTTTTTCTTTTTGAAAGTTTTCCAGCTAAATTTTGGAAAAGAAAATACATAATTAAAACAGTACAGAAGAGAGGGACATAGTTTAAATGACACCATATGTAGCTGATCAATAAAATCAAAACCATCAGAAATTATAGTAGGAGACAAACCAACCAATTTGCTCATCAAGTAAGTTGACAGGAAAAAGATGAAACATGTTCCTTGAGAAATGTGAGACTGTTAAGAGGAACATCCACCTATATCTTATTTGGATTATAATTCAAACACACACACACACACACACACACACACACACACACTCACTCACACCCAGACACAGACAGACACACATGAAATCTGGGAAATGGGTCATTCACTATATAAAAAATATTGTCATTTTTATGTGTTTTGCTTGGGGTTTCCAAGACCACTACAAGACTCAATGATTTGCAAAAAAGATCTCACAAGTCTCAGAAGAGTTATTATATTTACCATTATAATTTATCATAGTGAAATGATGCAATGTAAAAACAGCAAAGGGAGAAGGCTTATGGGGAAACATTAAAAGAAACCAGGCACACTCTTCCAGGAGTGCAGTCTTATTCTAGTGCAGTCTTAAGGACACATTTAATTCTCCCAGTAATTATGTGTGACAGTACGTGCAAAGTTTTACAACTCAGAGAAGCCTTCCTGAGCTTTGATGTCCAGGGTTTTTGTTGGGCATCAGTCCTGTATGTATGATCTAATTTCTTCTGACCTGAAAACTTATCTAAGCTAATCAACCTCCAAAAACAGGTGTTCACATAAATTATAGTGTTAGTATAAATTATCTGATCAAACTGTTACTGCATGGCCCAAAGCTTCAAGCATACAAAAATTCTTGTCTTAAGAATATTCCAAGGGCTTAGCATGCCTTTTCCAGAATACAGCCAAAAACTTCCTAAAGACCTATCTTTTTTGAGAATGTGTGGGATTTGAGGAAGCCAAGCATGCTGAGTTGTCACTTCATTGCACAGTTGTGATAATAAAATTTCTATTATATTAAAAATAGCTTTTATCTTTTAGAGGTTATATCATAATATTTAAATATAAAATATGATGCCTGGGACTTTGCCTCTAAATTATATCATAGAAAAAAAGGAAGTTCGTTAGATTTTAGATAAGACTGTTCATAATTTGAATTGCTAAAGCCTTGTAACAAATACTTGGGGATTAATATCCTCTCTACTATAGATTTGTAATTTTCAATAATTTTAAAGTATATATAAAATACAGTTAAACTTATAAGACTCCTGTGGGTGAAGTTGAGCACCTCACTCCTCTCCAAATTAGATAGAAGACTGGAAGTTTATATTCTGATAGATTAATGGAACTTAGAACTGAGGAATGACACACTAGGAGGAAGATGTTTTGTTTAAAAGAGGAAAATTGATGAAAGTCTACTATTTAAGATCTAATATCTAATTAATGAATACTCTCAAGTTATTAAATAGGTAAACAAGGGGTGGGGGAAAATTATTAATAATTTAAGAAAACTTTCCAGAACTAAAGAATGTATTGCATATGGTGTCTCTAAAATTAAAAAAAAAAAAATCACTAAGCATATGACTTTTTAAATGGCTGTCTGTGCAAGATGCAGCAGTTTAATTTTCATTTTAGAAGAAATATGTCAACATCTTCCACACAAAGCTGATAAAATTTCTTCAGGTTGTGTGCCTCTGAATTTTTGTGGAGGGATGCTTTGAGACTATGCTAAATAGCCTGATGTTTGCTATTTCATTCACTGGATTTGTATTCATTGATTATTCTTGCCTGAATAAATTATAACTATGACAGTTGGCTAATAATGATATTCTAATTCCTTCATGCCTTCTATATATGTTGGCATTCTACTATTAGGCACAAATGGTCTTCCCCTCTCCATTTTATTATTTTATTTCTTTATGTAAGTATACACCACGTCAATAATCTATTACTATTAACATTATTTTTGATGTTCAAAGGTCACAGATTGGCCAGCATTAGAACTTTCAAGAAATCTCCTTCATTCTTTTGAGACCTCCTAATCATTATTTCAGCATTTTGTTAGCATATGGAATCCTAGGTTTATCTTTGAATTTTCCCTGCTCTAGTACTGAAGCAATTTTTCTAAGGAGCTCTGATTGCTTTTAGTAGAAAGAGTATTTTAGCAACCAAAGTCTGGCTTTTTCCCTCTAGGCTCTTACAGTAGGCAAAGCTAGTAAATATATGTTTACATATACACATGTACATACCATATCTATCTATCTATCATCTATCTATCTATCTATCTTCTATTCAAAATCATCAGTGCATTTCAATTTTTCCTAAACCAATCAGAAATTATTGGTTTTCTGTCTTCTGTCTTCCCATATTTCTATATAACTTCTCTAACAACCAGAAAGCTGTTCTATCAATCAATCAATTTGTCTGTCTATCTACCTATGTATCTATCAATCTATCTATCTTCTATTCAAAATCATCAGTGTATTTTAATTTCTCCTAAACAAATCAGAAATTATTGGTTTTCTGCCTTTTCATATTTCTATATAACTTCTCAAACAACCAGAAAGCTGTTTGTTATTATCCTCAAACTCTCCTGTAGGTATTTTCTGAAAAGGTGAACTGCTGCTTCAAAGGACCTGAACCCATAGGCCCTGTCCATGCATGTTTCTTGCTTGGTTCTGAGGCCACCAAACATACCGGCTGAGTTTTCTGTATTCACTCTGACCTTTCAATGCCTTCTAGGAGAGCAGCCACACTGAGAGAGCTGCAGCATGGAGCCTACTCAAGGGAAAATACATAAATGGACTTATTAGAATCTGTGCTCAGTCTTGACCAAATGCCACAGTGCAAGCATTAAATTGAAATACCTTGATCCATAATTTAGATTATACCTCAGTGTTCTGTATGTTTATTAAAAAATAAAATTTAGAGAGATAATGTTTTAAAATAACAAATTAGATGTTAAGGATTTTCTCCAAAACCTTACTTCAAGAAGATAATGTTTTAAAATATCTTCTTGAGATAATGTCTTGATAATGTCTTCTTGAGATAATTAAATCTTCAAGAGATAATGTTTTAAAATAACAAATTAGATGTTAAGGATTTTCTCCAAAACCTTACTTTAAGAAGAAGAAAAAGAAGTAGGAGGAGGAGTAGAAGAGGAAATCAATTCTTTTTCATGTAGTTTCCTATCCATACTTACATAATATATAGTCTGAATTTTACAAGGTCAGCTAGATGTTCACAAGGTAGAAAAACTGGAACGCATTTGAGGGAATGTATTCTCTTTCTGGGTCCACAAGGGGGTGTAGTTTTAAGGGCAAGAACTTCCCAGTGCCATGCCACCCTCCCATCTCTGTCTATCCAGGAGATTTAATGGTTTATGTTTAAATTTCACGGGCGCTGGAAGAAATTAGGAGTCGATCACTACAGTGGAAGTTCTAAGGAACCCCTTTCATTGGCAGAGGAACTTGGGGAGGTGGGAATTTCTCCCAGGATAAATTCCCCTGCTCCTTCACCCACACTGGATTTCCAACTCTCTGGAATCCCCTCCCACATAGTGAAATCTCTCTTTCCCCTCGTGGATTTCCCCTCTGGGGTCCCGCTTCCACATGCTCTTTGTGGAAGTTTTCTCTCTTCTTCTCCTGCTTCTCTCTCTCTCTCTCTCTCAATAAGTCACTTTCTACAAACACTTTTGAGTCCAGCATTTGCTTTTATGAGTGAACTGTGCCATGGTTTCCTCTCCCATTCTTGGGGAGTGACAGACCAAGAACCTGGAGAAATGTCCTCTCAGGGGAACTGAGCGCTCCCCTGAACTCCTGAATCCCAGCATTACACATTGACTCATTTTATTAGGTGTGAAGATATTTGGCTTTAAAAATTTTAATATTTATCTGTAGACTTTGTTTTCTTTTACCATTTGATTCTCTGAGATAACATGATTATTTCCTTTTCTCTCCCCCAAAAAGAAAATTACAGTAACTTTGGAGTAATAGCTCTTACTATTATCAGGCTTCGTTTTGATGTGCTTGGAGTAAGGCCTTTAATCTGAGTACTTCAAAACTTTTATGGATCTAAATCACCTTTACTTTTTTTCATTGTCACATCTATTCAAGCTTCATTTCACTCATAACCTCACCGAACTCATAAAATGACATTTTGTCAATAGATGAGCACTTCATTGTCCAAAGAGGTAAATGCAAGTTTTGCCTAGTTATCAATTCAGTTTTGACTTTTGAACTTTAAACCTAGCAGCAAGACCATTCTAATCCTATAGGCAGGAGGAGTTTAAAATAGCTTCAACAAATGTTCCCACATGTAGACCTTTATCTCTGCCAAAAACTTCATCTGCTCTTCCCACTTCATATCCCTCTTCAATGAAATATATACATAGCTTGAAAAGCACATATAAATTAAATATATCTTGCCTTTTAAAATAAAATTTAAGGCAGTAGAGAAAGTTACCATAGTTTTTAGAATCTGAGCTTTAAGAAATATATTGTGAAGCAGATTTTACATCTAAAATTTGAATGAAATTCATTATACTGGATTTTCTCAAGATTCATACACCTTTGTTTTTAACATTTATGGTATCATCTATGTGTTGGCACAAAATATAAAAGATAATTCAAGATGAAATCATTTGATTTTTTTAATGGGGGCAGAGTGAAGTGGTTGTTTAAACCCTCCCACACATAATAATTATAAAAACAGTATTCATTTTGAAAGCCAACTGCTTCAAGAAACTGAAAAGTATCTAAAAGATGACAAAAGCCAGAGGGACATTTACATTTGAAGTTACAAATAAGAGGAAAACTATGAAGGTCAGAATATTAGAACAATATATTCAGATCATTCAAATAAAATAGGAATGTCAACAGATAATTCTATATCTCACAAGTTTCAGATGAACAAAAACTGAGAGAATCTGGAGCCAGCAGACAGGCACTCCAAGAATTGCTAAAATAAGGGTGTGTTACCAGAAGGCTACTTGTATTTCAGAAAGCAATCATAAGCACAGGAAGTGGTAAGTATGTGGGTAAACAATATTTTGTTACTTGGGTTTTACCATTTCTTTTCTTAATTTCTTTAAAAAATCTGCTAAAAGCAAAATTGCAAGATATTAAGAGATTACTAACATGTGATAAAATTAATACAAAGTACAGCATAGAGTAATAAATGAAAATATGCTGCCTTAAAATTTCTATATTTTACTAGAAATAAACTCAATACTAACTCTAAGTAGACTAGGATAAGTTAAGGATACACAATTTATTTCCTGGACCCTTAAAATACACACTGTAATTCTAACCCTTAAAAATTATGAACATAAACATAGCTAGAAAGCAAAAATAAGACAGAAAATTGAATACTAAAAAAATCTGATCGACATAAAATAAGACAGAATAAAAGTTGAACAAAGAAAATGGAAAAGAAAATGTAAAACAAATAGCAGAGTGGCAAATCAAACAATATTTTTGTTAATAAGTAGAATAACATCTAATTAAAAAGCATTGGTTTTCAGATTGTTCTCAAAACCAAGAGCCAACTCCATATTCTAAAAGAGATGCAAAACCAAGAGCTAACTCCACATTCTAAAAGAGATACCCTTTATATACAAAACATGAATAGAAAGTAACAGCAAGAAAAAAATACTACATAGGTAGTAAGCTAAAGAAAGCTGAAGGGGTCATATTTATACAAGGATGTCTTCAAAAAAATCACAGAAAATGCATATTTTGAGAAAACTATGCATAGATTTTAAAATATTGTTTGCACTAGAATGAACTTGTACTAACTTGTTATAACATGTCTGAACAGGATCCTTTTGTTTGAGGCACTAAAAGGACAAAACATCAGTTTGCAAAAAGCCCCTGTCAGAGCAACATAAACCCTACTAAAATCAGTACAAAAATAAACATTAAATTTACACTGAAACTTGGGTAGAAGAATGATGAAATCACTGATGCTTTACCAAAAGGTTTTAGGGACAATGCCCCAAAGAAATGAGCACAAATGAGTAATTCATTTTAAAAAGGGAAAAGATGAAGTTGAATATAAAGCCCTCAGTGGCACACAATCCCCATCAATTAATGAGAAAAATATTACTCTTGTTTATGCCCTAATTGAAAGATGCTGATAATTAACAGCAGAAACAACAGCCAACACCATAGACATCTCAATTGGTTCAGTTTATACAATTCTAACTGAAATATTAAAGTTGAGCACACTTTTCACTCAATGGATGCCAAAACTGTTGTACCCAGCTCAGCTGCAGACAACAGTAGAGCTTCCAATGGGAATTTCAAATGTGGGGTCAATAACCTGAAGCATTTTTTCAAAGGATTGTAAGAGGAGGTAAAACATGGCGTTACCAGTATGTATAATCCTGAGCACAACCAAAGCAAGGGCTACCGAAAGGGAATGTGGTCCAGTAAGGCAAAAGTGGATCCCTTCAGAGCAAAGGTCACAGTGGCAGTTTTTTGGGATTCTCAAGGCATTTTGCCTGTTGACTTTCTGGAAGGCCAAAGAATAATAACATCTGCTTATGAGGGGAGAATTTCAAGAAAGTCGATTAAGCTTTGGCAGAAAAATGCCCAGTAAAGTGTCACTAGAGAGTCCTTTTGCCACCAAGCTCCTGCTCATCTCTCATTAAATAAGGGCAACTTTGTGAGAGTTTCAATGATAAATCATTAGTTATCCATTTTACAGTCCTGATTTGGCTGCTTCTGACTTCTTTAGGTTTCTTAATCTTAAAAAAATTATAAAAGCCATCCATTTTTCTTCCGTTAATAATGTAGAAAAGACTAAATTGACATGGTTAAATTCCCAGGACCCTCAGTTCTTTAGGGATGGACTAAATGGCTGGTATCATTGCTACAAAAGTGTCTTGAACTGGATGGAGCTTATCTTGAAAAATAAATATATATTTTTATTTATATATTTTATTACTAATAATTCTATTTTTCTACAAACTTTTTGAAGTCCTCTCATATCATACAAAAGACACTGTGAGGCAAGAAAATTCCAAGAGCTAAGGAGAAACACTTAACAGTAATAAAAGTGCCAATATATCAGGAAAATAAAATTACATATAGTATGTGCCTAATAACAGATATTCAGAGCTAAAAGTGGAAATCAAAAACCTAATAATTATATTTGGAAACATTAACACACCTTTCTCAGTATTTCCTTAAAAAAAAAGAAAAAAAAACTAGCTGAAATAATGATACTATAACCATCTTTTAACCTACTGACATTTGTAAAGAGACTACATACTCAACCTGTATAATACACACATTAGAAAATAAGAAACTACTAAATGTAATGATTCAGTTTCCCTCTTTAGGAAACTAGAAAACTAAAGAGAAAATTAATCTTTAAATAAGTCAAAGGATATAGGCAAAAATAACCATAAAATGTAAAAACAGAAAAAAAGATAAAATGAAAGGGCAACTCATTTAAAAAATCAGTAAAGTCCATTATATATGTCCAAACAGGTTCAATATCATTAGTTATTGGGAAAAAAGAACCTAAAGCATTAGAATGTTTAAACTTAGAACACTTAAAATACCAAGTGTTAAGGAACAAGTGAAAAAAATGGGAACTCTCATATACTGATGAATATTAAAAATATTATAATAAGTGAAAGAAGTCAGACACAAAAGAGTAGATGCTTAATTATTCCCCTTATATAAAATTTTAGAAACTACAAAATTTGTGTAGCGATAGAAAGAAAATCAGTTATTGTCTGGGGACTAGGGGTAGAGAGAGGGAATGACTGCTAAAAGAGGAAACTTTGGGAGTGATGCAATTGTTGCTTGTCAAGATTGTGACTGGGGTTCTGTAGGTGTGCATGTCTATCCAACTTATTTAGTTCTACACCTGAAATGGTGTAGTTTATTGTATGTCAAATATACCTCAATACAGTTTGTTTTAAAAGCATATGGAAAACAAGAAAAACCAAAAGAGGAGATCTTTTCTAATGAGGAGACTGGTTCAGTTATTCTGAAGTCAAGCCACTGCTAATCATGGAGGTGAATAGTTAGAAAGGGTTTCAAAGAAAAGAGAGGAAAGCAACAGTCATATACTGAGTGCTTACTATGGGACAGAAAATTTACCAATTTACTAAATTTCCACAATAGTGCTCTAAAGGGGGTGCTCTCCTTATCTTAAAGATGAAACAACTGTGTTTTAATACAACTTATAATAAAAGTTCACAGAATTGTAAATATCGAGGTTTTTCAGATTTTAAAGATAATGTTCTTTGTTATTCCTCACCCCTCTCTGTTAACTGCTGTTCACCAGAATAGTCTAAAATATTAATGAAAATGGCTTGAAATAACTTATTTGTTATTATTAGTAAAAGGCCTCATGCAACACAAATAAGTAATCTATAACTTTAGAGAAAAAAGAGAGTAAACACAATTCTTTTAAAATTCATCTTAATTGAATACTAAAATTCAATTGTTTTTGTTCTTATTGCTAGCGTTGTTATACTAGTAAATGATTAACAACAAGTTCACTGGAAAGACTAAAAGACAAACCAACCTGGGTTTACAGCATTTGACAATATCCATTGATGTGAATATTCCCAGCAAAGCCAATTTCAAGCTATATGGTGATGTCACTATACACCAAATTAAGCAGAAATGCACACACTTGACTCTCCCCAGCTGATGCAAGCCAGCTCCAATATGGCTGCTTTTTAGCCTATTAAATAAACAGAATGGAATGAGATTTTTAAATTTTATTTCACAGCTTTTTTATTAACAGGAAATTTCTTTGTCAGGTGTTAATGTAAGTTTAGTTTTATGACACTCATTAACAGATATTGAAATTCATTAGCAGGTTTGTGTTACTTACAAGAGAAAATTTTCCTGATAACAAGTTGAGTTTAGTGCATCAACAATACAGGTGACTTCAGTCTTCAAAACATATCCCTTTATGTAACAGTATGTTTAGAAAATATAGCTTTATGCCTTCCTTGATTCATTTTCTTTTACAGCACATTGTCGGTCTTTGAGAAAATCCTAAAGGCTTTACTTTTAACATGCACCTCACCATTTCTCAGCACTTTCACTTCTAGTCATCTGTGCACAACCCCCTGGATTATGGCAATGGATTCTCAACTTGTCTCTCTTCTTTCACCCTTGCTCTCATCATCTATTCCAAATAGAGTAACCAACACTAGATTTCTAAACTCTAAATCTGATCTTGACAGTGCTCGGCTCAAATCCCATTGATAGTTCTGCATCACATTTATGGTTGAAGGCAATGTTCTGACCTTGACCTACAATGATGCCTTACATGATTGTAGCACTACTCATCTCTCTAGCTTTATTTTCTGTTACTCTTCCCCATCACTGACTTTCCCAGCCTTGCTATTTGCTAATGCCTCTGACACTTTCTGCCGTACGCTGTTTCCTCTGACTGCAATCCTCTTCTGGCAGGTTTTCACATAGTTCACATCTTCATTTCCCTTATGTCTTTGGTCAAATATTACTTTTTTAGTGGAAACTCTACTTTCTCTACTGTCTTTAAAATTGCACGCTACCAGCCTATTCCTATCCTGCTTCTGCCCCCTGCACTTCCTATTCTCCATCCCTGCTTTATCCCCACAACACTATGGCCTTCTAATGCCTATAACATTTACTCCTTTATTTTCTAATCTGCATCCTATTTCCTCACTGTAATATAAGCCCAGTAAGGGCAGTGGGTTTTGCCTGTATAGATTTCCTAGAACAATATCTTATACCTCATAGATGTTCAATGTCATTTATTAAATAAATGAGTAAATTGAAATGTTAAATCACCATGCATTAAGGGAACAACTGATTATAATCCCTGGCTGTTATATTAGAGGACTGCTTTCCCTTGAAGGGAAGTGTTTAATAAAAACAGTTTGTCCGGAAACAAAAAGATCTGCCCAAACCTCTATTACTGAAAATGGAGCAGAAAAAACTTATAAAAGATTGAGTTACTACTATAGGACTTTATAAAAGATACAAATAATTATTGAGACTCTTCTGAATATCTAGAAATTATTTGATGAATGTTAAAGGTTTATCTGAAATATTCTATACTTGACATATTGATATCATTGATGTCATCAAATATTCTAATATAATTATAATTTTATTAAATATTTTTTAAAAACCAATGCATAGAGCTGTGTGTGTGATAAATGAGCTATGATAGGCTATAGCACATGATTCATAGGCTTAAGAAACATTAAAGAATGCAAATGCAAATTACAAGAAAATCAATAATGCCCAATATCAACTGCTAGTGCCACATTTTGAAATATGAAAAGGAATATAAGAAGAAAGTTTGGAATGTGGAAAGCCATAGAAGCAGAGTAAAGTTGTCCCTCTGTATCCTCAGGGAATTAGTTCTAGGATCTCCCCATGGATATGAAAATCCAAGGATGCTTAAATTCATTATATAAAATGGTGTAGCATTTGCATATATCCTACACATATCCTTCCATAAACTTTAAATCATTTCTAGATCACTTTTAATACCTCATACACTGTAAATGCTATGTAAATAGTTGTAGTATTTTTTATTTTTATTATCTTTTATGGCATTTTTAAAATGTATTTATTTTTAAAATATTTTTAATCCACAGTTGGACCAACTGTGACATTTAGGGAAAGCCCTGTAGAACAAGTGGAGGATACACTGAAACTTCAGCAACTTCCTGTCACATGTGAACAACCAGAAAAAAAAAAATAGCCTTGATAAAACAATGTACCCTTAGATTGTCTTCTCTGAAAACCAGCAACTTGATTGACTTAGTAATAAGGGATCCTATGTATTCATTTATCATCTTAATTTTTTTTTATTTTTAACATTATTAAGGAGTTGATCAGTTCAAAATGATGAGATTCTTCCTTCTAGGTGAGGAATAGTTTCCCTTTATTTTCTGCAGATAACTATATAAAATACACTCCCAGGAGGACCAAGCAATGCAGATTTGTGCAATGCCAGGTTCCGTCATTCCCATGGTATTCCATGAAAATGTCATCCTTCGGAGAACACATAAACAGTATGAATCAGGATTTCAGGGGCCCTTTTATCTAATAGAGTCCTGATTAAAACTGATTTCTTTAAAACCAGAATTTTTTTTTTTTTTTTTTTTTTTTTTAAGTAGGGATGAATGAATAGTCTTGCAGTTGTGTATCAAAGTTCATCCAGAAAAACAGGACAAGTAAGAGATATAACTTAAGTGATTTACTGCAAGATATTGGTTTACGAGATTGTAGGCAATTCCAAAAACCACAGGGCAGGCTGGCAGAAAGAACAGGCTGAAGCTGCAGCATGCAGGTGGAATTTCTTCTGAAAAATCACATTTCTGCTCTTGAAACTTTTCAACTGATTGAATCAGGCCCACCTAGATTTTCTAGAGCAAGCTACTTTACTTAACGTCAACTAATTATGAACATCAATCACATCTGCAAAATATCTTTGCAGCACCACAACCATTAGTGTTTGATTGGATAACTGGAAACTGTAGCCTAACCAAGTTGACACTAAAATCTATCACAGGACAGACTGAAAGATCGGTTTCTCTCTCTCTCTCTGCTTGCCTTTGTTATCCCTTTTGGTGGCCTAGCATTCAATGCTGCAGTTTTGAAATTATATCTTTATTTTTAACTAGGAACTTTATTGTCAGTTTCTTCTCTACTTTTTAAAAACTCGCATTATTACAATTGCATAGCATCCTGCAATAAATTCTGTAGTCCTGGCAATTGTACTTATTGACAAGCTTTAGTTCTCTGTTCCTCACTTTCCAGTTCAGTGGTTGCTACTCATGGATGTACTTCAGTGTCACTCAGAATTGGTGCCTTGGAGTTCATATTTTTAATGAAATACTCTCCAGATTATGCTGATATATAGTTGGTGCTAATAACTGTAGCTATACTTTTATGGTTATTCATCTCTGTTTTCTACTGAATACAGCAAAATAAACAGTTTTAATGTTTTCATTTTCTTTTTTTGTTTGTTTGGTTTTGGTAAGGGTAGGGATTAAGTATTTTTCAGAGAAATCCTTAGCTTAATATTAAACATGAAATAGCCATTTTTTTCCCCAATGTCAACATGAAACTACCCGTGAATTACCAATAAGCACACAGTCTAGCCTTCTCTAGTAGCCCAGGGAGGTTGTCTACCTGTTTAATCTCCAGTATTATGTATAAGGCATAAAATCACAATCCTTCTCAAGCTGCCAATCAATGTTTTCCCAAGAGGGACAATAGCTAAGGAGGAAAATTTAACTTTATTAAGTAGGAGGAATTTCTACCCTTGCTGAGCTAAACCATGTCAGAGAGTGCATCTTGTACTCTTAGATTGTCAATCCCTGCCTTATGTTTCTAGTGGCGTGCAATTGGTTTATAACAAGGGCATGATTTGACCTTTTCATGGAACAACTGCAGATCAGAGCAGGAAAGGTCAGCGTGACATGGTAGCGTCATGATATGCATTAGCAAAACAACTGGATCACTGTGGGTTTATTTTCTTTTATCTTCATTTTGGAAACCTGTATTTGCTTCCATTTATACCTGTGGTTTAAATGTGTAAGGTTTTGCCTTAGTTTTTAAAAATTCTTATGTAAAGAAATAAACCCCATGTGACAATGTTTTCAAGTAGTGTTTGTTACAAGGCAAGTGGTATTTATGTTCAAAATATGTCAGAAAGGAAAGCATGAAACTCTTTAATGGCAAAACACAGTGTAGTTAATGACTAGCTATTAATTAACAGGCCCAGGGAGCCACCAGGCTGCAACAGTTAAGGGTTAGCCCTTCCTTCTAGGAATAACTAGCTTCAGGCATTAATTGCTATTATAATCGATTTTCTCTGATTCAAAGGAGACCATTGGTTACTATAGTAACAGAAGATAGTAACTAGCCAATTGGGTAAGCGCTTTATTGATTTCAGAGAGCCATACCTGAACTCTTGGCCTCAAGCAATCCTCCAGCTTTGGCCTCCCAAAGTGCTGGGATTACAGGCATGAGCCACTGGCCCGGCCCAGCGCGAGACTTTGTATGCTAATTTATTGAAGATCTCATCACCAGTTTTCCAAAAGTAGACTTCAGTGACTAAAAGAGAAGTTATCTCTACATTACAGATTTGTTGAGAAACAAATTACTTAATTTACTGCTGAAACTTGCAGCCAATCACAAATTTTCATTCATATATAAAGGCTGGTAATAATGATAATAACAGTGCTAGAAAAGGCCTTTTGCAGAGAAACAGAAAACCCTTTCTAATGGCTCCCATCATTTTGGTGCATCACTATTTAACAAATATATTGGCCTGTAGTTTTCTTTTTTTGATGTGTCTTTGTTTGATTTTGATATTTGGGTAATACTGGCCTCATAGAATGAGTTTAGAAGTATTCCCTTCTCTGTTGTTTGGAATAGTTTCAATAGGATTAGTATTAGTTCTTTATATGTTTGGTAGAATTCAGCAGGGAAAGCTCCAGTTCCCGGACTTCTACAGGGAGACTTTTACAGGGAAGCCACCAGGTCCTGAGCACTTTACTGGGAGCCTTTTTTTTCCTAATTATGGTTTCCGTCTTGTTACTTGTTATTGATATATTCAGGTTTTGGATTTCTTCATGGTTCAATTTTGGTAGGTTGTATGTATCTGGGAATTCGTCCATTTCTTTTAGATTTTCCAATTTATTAGCATTTAGTTGCTCATAGTAGCCACTAATGATCATTTGAATTACTGCAGTATTAGTTGTAATGTCTCCTTTTTCATTTCTGATTTTATTTGTATCTTCTATCTTTTTTCTAAGTCCGACAAAAGGTTTGTCAATTTTGTTGAACTTTTTAAAAAACTAACTTCTGTTTCATTGATCTTTTGTATTGCTTTCTTAGTCTCAATTTAATTTATTTTTCCTCTGATTTTTATGATTTATTTTTGACTTATTTTGGGTTTTATTTTCTCTTGCTTTTCTAATTCTTTAAGAAACATCATTAGATTTTTTATTTGAAGTGTCTCTTCTTTTTTGATGTATGCACTTATAAACTTTCCTCTTAGTACTGCTTTTGCTATATCCCATAGATTTAGGTATGTTTTGTTTCCATTATTATTTGTTTCAAGAATTTTTTCAATTTCCTTCTTAATTTCTTCATTGACTCACTGGTCATTGAGGAGCATATTGCTTAATTTCCATGTACTTTTATAGTTTCAAAAATTCATCATTTTTAGTTTATAATTTTATCCCATCGTAGTGTGAAAAGATGCTTATATTATCTCAAGGTTTTTTTTTTAATGTTTTAAGACTTGTTTTGTGACCTAACATGATCTTCCCTTGAGAATGATCCATGAGCTAAGGAAAAGAATGTGTATTCTGTAGCTCTTGGATGAAATGTTCTGTATATATCTATTAAATCCATTTGGTGTGTAGTGCTGATGAAGTGTGATATTTCTTTGTTTTCTGTCTTGAAGAGCTATCTAATGTTGAAAGAGGGTATTGAAGTCTCCAGATATTATTGTATTCAGGCCCATCTCTCTCTTTAGCTCTTACAACATTTCCTTTATATCTCTGGTTGTTCCGGTGTTGGCTGCATATATATTTAAAATGGTTATATCCTCTTGCTGAATTCATCCCATTATCATTTTATAGTGATATTCTTTGTCTTTTCTTATAGTATTTGAGTTGAATCCTATTGTCTAATATAAGTATAGCAACTTCTATTCTTATTTGTTTCCATTGCCCTAGAATATCTTTCTTCATTCCTTTATTTTCAGTGTATGTGTGTCTTTATAGGCAATGTGTGTTTCTTGTTGACAACAGCTCAATTGGTCTTGGTTTTTCATCCATTTAACCAGTCTATGTCTTTTGATGGAGAGTTTAGTCCACTTACATTCAATATTATTATTGATAGTAAGAACTTACTCTTGCCATTTTATTATTCATTATCTGGTTGTTTCATAGTCTTCTCTTCCTTCTTTCTTCCTTTTCTTTCTCCCTCTAGTAAAGGTGATATTCTCTGGTGATATTATTTAGTTTCTTGCATTTTTTTTTTGTATTCATTGTATGTTGTTTGGTCTGAAGTTATCATGCAGTTTGCAAATACTATCTTATAAAGCATTATTTTAACCTGATAACAATACTATTTGCATAAACAAACAAGGAAGCAAATGTAAACTAATAAAAACTCTATGACTTAACATTGTCCCCCTCTCTTTTTAACATTTTGTTATTTCTATTTACATTATATTATACTGACCATTTCTTGAAAAGCTGTTGTAGTTATTATTTTAGATTGGTTCACTGTTTAGTCTTTCTACTTAGGATTAAAGTAGTTTCCATACCTAAGTTACAATGCTATATTTTGTGGTTTTCTGTGTACTTACTATTACCAGTGAGTTTTATACTTCAGGTGATTATTTATTAATGTCCTTTTCTTTCTGAGTGAAGCACTCTCTTTAGCATTTCTTGTAGGACAGGTCTGGTATTGATAATATCCCTCAGGTTTGGTTTGTCTGGGAAAGGCTTTATTTCTTCTTCATGTTTGAAGGTTATTTTCACTGGATACAATATTGTAAGGTAAAAACTTTTATTCTTTCAGTGCTTTAAATATGCCATGCCACTGTCTCCTGGCCTATAAGGTTGCTTTTGAAAAGTTTGCTGCCAGATGATTGGTGCTCCATTGTGTGTTAGTTGTTTCTTTTCTTTTAATATAGTTGTAGAAATCTTTCTTTATCCTTGACCTTTGAGAGTTTGACTATTAAATGACTTAAGGTAGTCTTCTTTGGATTAAATCTTCTTGATAGTCTACAGTCTTCTTATGTTTGGATAGTGATATCTTCCGCTAGGTGTGGGAAGTTCTCTGTTATTATCACTTTGAATAAGCTTTCTACTCCTATCTCTCTCTCTACCACCTCTTTTAGTAAATAACTCTTAGATTTACCCTTTTGAAGCCTATTTTCTATGCTTCATTGTCTTTTATTCTTTTGTCTGTCCTGACTATGTATTTTCAGTAGACTGCCTTCCAGCTCACTAATTCTTCAGTATGCCCATTGCATATTTCAGCTCAATAATTTCTGCTTGATCCTTTTAAATTATTTCAATCTATTTGTTAAATTTATCTGATAGAATTCTGAATTCCATCTCTGTGTTATCTTGAATTTATTTGAGTTTCCTCAACACAGCTATTTTGAATTATTCATCTGAAAGGTCACATGTCTCTGTTTCTCGAGGATTTTACCTTCATGACTTATTTGGTTAGTTTGTTGAGGTCATGCTTTCATGGATGGTATTGATACTAGCAGATGTTCTTCAATGTCTGGTTATTGAAGAGTTAGATATTTATTATAATCCTACTGCTTAGAGTGCTTATTTATAGCTGTCCTTCTTGGGAATGATTTCCATATATGTGAAAGGACTTTAGTGCTGTGATCTAAGCTGTATCTGCTTTAAGGGGTACCTCAGGCCTAGGTAGATCCAGAAGTACCATCTGGTACTCAGGGACTAGTGTCAAAACCTTATAAGTCTACCTGGTGCTCTATCATATTGCAGCTGAGTTGACACACAACCAAAAAGATGCAGCCTGTCCCACTCTTCCCTCTCTTCCAAAGGCAGTAGAACCTCACCCCATAGCCACCTCCACCCTGGCTGTAAGGAGTACTGCCAAAGTACTACTGATGTCCCCTTAAAGCCCAAGGTTTCTTAAGTCAGCTTGACATGAATGTCGCCTGTCCCAGGAATCACTGTTGAGAGCAGTGGGCTTCCCTCTGGCCCAAGGCAGGCCCATAAATGGCTGTCCAAGAATCAAGTACTGGAATCAGAAGAGCCCACTTGGCGCTCTAGCCACCTGTGGTCATGGTGGTCCCTGAGGTGTAAAGCGAAGCTCTTTTTATTTCTCTGCTCTTCTCAAGAACAAGTTTTGCCATGTAGCCACCATAGCCAGTAAAGTGTTGCATCTCACCTGAAGCATCAAGTCTCAGAGGCTCACCCAAGGCCTTTGATGTAGTACCTGGATATCACTCCTCGTTATTCAGGCCCCAAGGGCTGTTCAGTTAGCAGGTCATGAGTCTTGCCAGGACTAGATCTTCTTCAAGGCAGTGGGCTTCTTTCTGGCCTAGGGTGTATTAGAAACATTATCTGTTATGGGGGCCTTGTGACTGTGACCACAACAAGGAAAATCTTGCTATGGCTGAGCTAGTATTCTCATGCAAGATAAAGTCCTCACCACTTTTCCATATCCTCTCCTCAAGTGGAAGGAAGGGGTCTATTTTGGAGTTGCGTGCTGTGCAGTGTAGAGTTAGGGTAGGGGTGATGCCAGCACTTTCTTGCTTATCCCAAATAGTGTCTCAGTATGTCATATGATCTCCCTGCCCTGAGTCCACTGTCTCTGGGCCTAGTTCAGCACTAAGATTCACCTAAGAGTTGCAGTCTTTATGGCCTAGACTGCCTTTCATTTTGCTTGGAGACAGAGTGCTGTAGCCCTCCATGTTGAGATTATCACACACTCAAATTCATCCCACTGTAATGGGCAATTTCCCTCTGGCTAGGTATGTTTTAAATACTCCATTGTAGGCAGATATCAGCTGAGTTTGGTCAAAGAGAGTTTTGTCCAAAAGACTTCAGTAGAAAAATATTCTTGAGAGTTATTCTTTGTAAAATATGTGAATCACCAAATCTTAAGTGGAAATTGAAATTGATGAGTCATGGATTATTAACTTCAAGTCTTCAATTACAAAGCTAAATTGTTTCCATAGAAGTACTTATAGTTGGAAGGTCCACAATCAGGTAATATATTGCCTTATATAACAAGATTGTCACTCCTCCAGAAAAATTAGAAACCTTCCCTCTGATGGTCAAAGGAAAATATTTAAAACACACCTTTTATCACATGTTTTTTGGCACATGTTTGCATAGATTCTGTCATCTCCTCATCTCTTAATTTCCAATGAGATATTTCTTTTATCAAAACTAATACCAAGCATTTCTTTTTTACGTAAGTGAAGATGTACTGGCTCTAATTTAGTTGTCACTTTATGTTCTTACTTCCTGAAATAAAATTAACCCAGTTTCACTCTGGTAATTATTTTGGAGTCAAACACAACCACTAGTCCCACAAGAATAAGGCACTTGGTGAATAGAAATGGAACTTTTTCAAGTTCTCACTTTTCTCAATCATCCTTAGTGAACCACCAGCACTTTATTTATTCATTAGATTTTTTTCGGAACTATGTCCTTTGCAAAATTGCCTCAGGAGAAGGGCCAAGAATGACATTCCAAGAAAAAAATATACCACAAAAATAGATGTAATGGACATTTTAAAATTAGCTGTTTGTTTAAGCAGTAGAAATGACGTTCTATTAAAAAAAAATTAACTTTCCCAGTGGAGGTTCAATAGAAAGCATCTGCCTTTTCAGATTGATGGTTGGAGTAGGTAAAGCTGGTTTTAGTTAAAAAAAAAAAAAGAAAGAAAGAAAGAAAAAAATGGGCAGAAAAGCTTGGGTTTACATAATGTTTTCTGTTCTGTATCAGGAACTCAAGTACTTCTAGTGCTAGCTAGAGCATGTACTGTGCTTTGCAGTAATTTTCCTAACAGGATAAAAATCTGGTGGATGATTCATTACACTTGAAAAAGGATGTAATATGACAGAATATCAGTGGTAACTGGACATTGCAAGGAAAAGCTAAGATCCTTGTTGCGATCACTAGATTTGATATGAATCTCAGTGACATGTTTTATTGTTTTGCATTACACAGTAAATGAAAAATGAGTGCTGATACTGAGAAGAAGAAGTAAAACTACAAACCACTCCTCCCATTGAAACAAGATTAACACAAACAAGTGAAGAACACTGAGATGCTTGGAACTTTTAATTTTCATGGGATATTAATTTTCATGACACAATTCAGGGACCTTTTGAAAAGTAAATTAGATTTTATTCAACCTAGACATTTACATTTAAATACATTTCTCTACCTACATAAAAGTTGTCAAGGTGGTTATTTCTCTCAGATGTATTTGCATTATATTGTGAAGAAATGAAGTTTCAGCCATACACCTCAGTTGATAATCTTTTATTCATTTAAATAGGCACACTTTGAGTTAGACCTCTGTATGAGACAACAAAGTAGAAAATATACATGGAATATTATTTCAAGGATCACATATCCTTGAAGAGACAATTTAGAAAACAACCAGCTATGAAAAAGAGATTGTCTATAATATATGATGTAAAGTGTATTATGAGAATTTTGTAGGACAAAAATATCTTGGGTTTGGATAGCAGGCCTAACATTAAGGCTGATCCAGGTCAATGAGCCTATAGCTTGTCCAATTTCCTAATCCCTTTCAAATATAATTAAATAAGAACACAAAATTGTGAATACACAATTTCTGCATCCTCAGAATCTTAGAAGGAACCGTGCAAATGGGGATTCCTGGAGCTTAATTCTTATGGTAACCCTACTTTTTCTCTCTAGCAAATACTGCCCTGGATTTCATGAAATAATTTTTATTCACAAGCTCTATTGTATTGAAAGACAGGGGAAGCTAGGAAGAAATTTTAGTATTTTTTTCTTGTTTGAATAAATGTTAACTCCTCATATTAGATGGTAAAGTCTAAAGGTGTATCGCAGTGAATTGTAAATGTCAATCACGGGTTTGGGACTTCATTTACTAATGGATCTAGTGGAAATGACAAATATTTCATGGACAAAACTACTTAGAGATGCAAAAAACTTAGAGATATACTGAATTAGGGTTCTATTGAGATCACATGCCACTTGAATAACAATAAAAGCCTTGACAAATATTTTGACATTGGAATGAAGGTGTGAGGGATTCAATATTAGACGAAAAGCCCAACTTAATTGAACAAAACATTCAATTAGGTCAGGAGATAGAAATTATTTTATATACTTATAAATAAGAAGCCCGAGAAGATGAAAATAAGGACTATTGAAAATATTAATGTAAACTTTACAATTTAGTGAAGATAGCTATTTTACGTTTGAGATTTTGGCAATGTCAGAGAAAAAGTGAGCTTAAGATCTTCATGTAAGAGTCGTCACCATACAAGTCATATTTGTGGTTATAATTTCAACTCTAATGCTACCATCAAATGTGAGATATAACTAGGGTTGATGATCTCAGTGCTGCTTTTTGGACAAAATTATCATCATGATCTTTCTCTATCCTTCTGTGTAGAATGAACTCACTGTCACTTCTTAGCAGGAGCATTTCTTTTCTACCTCAGTGGTCTTTTGACTAATATGGATTGGTATTACCATGGATTTTCCAGTCATCATGAGGTGTTTCTAAATGTTAGTGGGAGCATTACTCAGGAACCTTACTAATAAATTATTCATTTGCTCATTCAGCCAGAACCTAGTGGTTGCACTATGCCGGCAACTACCCAGACACTAAAGCATAGGGACTAATAAATTTCCATTTACCGTGAGAAACATGAGTCTAAATGAGAATTCAAACAGGGAAGGTGTTGTCATAATAAAAGGTCCGAAGTGCTGAAGCAATAAGGTGACAATGTGTTATGTATACTTCTATAGGTAAAATACACTGACATGAATATAACAGAATATGTGTGAAAACTGCTCTAATAATAAGGTTACATAATGGTTACGGTTTCTTAAAAGCATGAAAAAAATAACATTGTCCACTTTTACTCTCTAGGTACTGCCCTGCTTCTCCGTTTTCCTTCACAAATAACTGCTTTAAAATATTGCCAGTATTTGCCATTATCAGTCTTCCTCATTCCATTCTTGACTTTCTCCAATTTTGATTGTTATTCCACCAAACTCCACTGAAAATATTTAAATCAGATTTCATTTTTCCAGATTCAATTGACTTTCTCTCTCTGTCTTACTTGTCAGAAAAATTGGAAGAAGGAAGCATTATTCTCTTTTTGAAACTTTATTCTCTAGATGCATTGATACCATGTTCTCATGGTGTTTCTTCTTCTTCATGGACTATTCTTTTCAAGCCTTCTTTGCTGGCTTTTGTCCTTTGTCCACACTGTAGTGAAGTGCTCTGTATCATGAGTTCTTTTTCTCTAAATATAATCTTTTCTCGGCTGATCTAATCAGCCAAATGGCTTTATGTCTCCTCTGCATGTGAAGTACTCCCATATATGTATTCGCTTCTATACTGAACTCTTGTCTGTCCTCCAGACTGGCTCATGCACCTAACTGTTTCTTCAATATCACTCTTCAATATTTAGTATACATACCAGTTTAATATATCTAAAGTAAAACATATTTTTCCTCTTTTAACTTTTCTTCACTCATCTCCCCTATCTCAGTAAATAGCACCACTTTTCCATTTGCTAAAGTCGGAACGCTAAATAGGAAGGATTATTTTTGCAGTATCACATTCCATATCCAGCCTATCAGGAAGTTGTGTCAATTCTAACTCCAATATAAATCTCAGCTCAACAGCTTCTCAACGTCTTCAACGATAAAACCCAAAAAATAGACTAACAACCTCCCAAATTTTATCTTTACTTCACTCCTACTTCTTTTGCCATGCATGTTCTATTAATTTTCAAAATTACATCCAAATGATCTTTTCATATCCTAATCAAATCTTAGCACTCCCTTGCTTAAAACTTTCTAATGGCTTCCAGTTACACTGTTAACTAAACCCAGAATCTTTACAATGACCCACAGAACCTATGCCCCTTCCTGTCTGTGATCTGAGCTCGTACAATTCATTCACATTGTCTTGGTTCTAGAAACTTGGCCTGCCTTCTTGCCTGCCTGCCTTCCTTCTTTCTTTCCTTCCTTCCTTCCTTCCTACCTACCTTCCTTCCCTCCCTCCCTCCCTTCTTTTGTTCTTTCCTTCCTCCTCTCCCCTCCCCTTCCTCCCCTCCTCTCCCCTTCCTCCCTTCCTCTTCCTGCCTCCCCTCTTCTATCCTCTCCTTTCTTTCCCTTTCTCTCTCTTTCTTTTCTTTTTTCTTTTCTCTTCTTTTCTTTTCCTTCCTTCCTTCCTCCCTTCTTTGCTTCCTTCCTTCCTTCTTTGCTTCCTTCCTTCCTTCTTTCCTTCCTTCTTTTCTTTATTTATTTTATTCCCTTGAGTGTGGCAGAGGTATTATTATTGAAGGGCCTTTGAACTTGCTGGTTCTTTTACCTCTAAGAAGCCATGTATTTTGCATCTTGGCATGGATGTTTTCTTTTGATCAATTAGATCTCAGCTCAAGTTTTACTTCTTTAGGAACATTTTTTGTAATCACACTAATGTAGTCCTCTACCCATCTAGTCACTGGTCACTTCCTATTTCATTCATGTAAAATTTTATTTCTTTGTAGCTGGAAATAAAAATATATATTTTTTTAAATTCATGTAACCTTTCTACCTTTTCCCAGGGAAATAGGAATTTATGAAGGCAAACACTTTGTCTTCATTTTCCTTACTATATCTACTGTGCATAGGACACACAGTTGAGGTTAAATAACTAATTGTTTAATAAAAGATTGGATGAATGACATAAATCAGTTTATTATTAAGAGTGACAGAATATATAAAAAGTACCCTACTGGTTCATGTCTATTATCCATTTACTTTAGCCTTCAATGGAGTGTGTTGCTGTGCTGCCTTTTTAAAATCATCCTCATTGACTAACATGTACAGGTCATATTCTAATTTATTATAATTTCTCTTAAGCAACATATTATGAATTTATAATACATTCTGGAATACAGTCTGACTTTCTTTTTCTTTTTACCCAGAGAATGAATAGTTCACTAACAGAAAAGAGAGAAAGCACAGTAATCTACACATGACCTGACATAGTTTTGGAGATTCGAAATACTATATTCTGTATTTCAAATTTAACCTCTTCTGGACTTGCATTAGCTTTGTCATGGATGATCTTATTCAAAATGTGTTTTGCTGCATGATTTGAGCTGAACATTTTAAAAATCTTCAGTGCATTCCAAAATTGATATTTATTAAGCAGGATAAAAAGAGAATGCTTACCTAAGATGAATCCCTCACCAAACCTCTTGAATTTTGGTTGCAAAAGCCAAAATCAATTATTACAGTAAAACCTTCAGGATAGAATTCCTTTTCTCACTGCATCTCCAGTCATTACTTAATGGCTGAATGTGCAACTGGGAGCAGCTAACCCACGGAGAGCTTGTGGTTCCTTAATCACAAAGGCATTTTGTATGGCTCAGGTTCATTTTGCTTCTCTATATTCTCTGTAGTTGTAATGGCCTATAACTTTTCTTTTTCTTCTTTCCATATTCTAGTTAACACACCACTCACCCTCAAAGGTATTGTAGTGAAGAAGACAAAGCAATATTTCTTTAAAAGAAAATAGCCTAGTACCGGCTGCTTATATTATGTTATCTTCTACTTTTTAAATTTTCCTATTGTTCTTTGTCCCTATATATTGCAGATTACCTTATGTGACTAACTTTTAATTATTTAATTTTAATGGGAAAATATGTAGAATTATCATGCAAAAAAAGTCACAAAAACAAAATACAATCTAGGAACATAATAATCAGTCAAACAAGCATATAGTTCATGATTAAGTAAACATTGCTAAATAAATAAATCAAGAATGATGTTGAGACACATATTTTAATTAAGGGTTTAATTAATTAAACACAATTATGTTTTGGCATAATGCTATTGAAATCATATACTTAGTTGAAATAGTTACAGCAGCAGAAAAATATTATGAAATCTTATTTTGTCGTTCCTTTTAAAATGACATTGTAAATATTCAATATTTCTATTTTCAATAAACAGCTCTCTCTCTCTCTCTCTCTCAATTCCTCTCTCTTTCTCTTTCTCTTCTAGATTTTAGCATAAATAAATTACAACTCATGGCCCTTTAATGCTGTTTAAAACCAGCCAAAAGAATTTTAATAAGAATGGAACAGGCAACAATCTTGAGGAACAGAAGCTTTCATAACATGTCTACAAACCACATAACTGATCAGTTTTCACTTTCACAATTATTTATTGAAAGTCTGTGTATACTTTTCTGGTCAGGTGCGATGGCTCAGGCCTATAGTTCTAGAGCTTAGGGAGGCCAAGGTGAGTGGATGGCTAGAGCTCGAGAGTTCGAAACCAGCGTGGACACCATGGTAAAAAACCCATCTCTACCAAAAAATACAAAATTTAGCCGGGTGTGGTGGTGAGTGCCCATAGTCTCAACTTGGGGGTGCTTAGGTGGAAGAATCACTTGTGCCCAGGAGCAGAGGTTTCAGTGAGCCAAGATTGGGCCACTGCACTCCATCCAACCTGGGAGGGAGGGAGGGAAAAAGGAAGGAAGAAAGAGAGAAAGAAAGGGGAGAGAAGAGAGGAAGGAAGGGAGGAAAGAAGGCAGGAAGGAAGAAAGGAAGTTGTCTATATATGTTTTAGAGAAAATATAAACATTGCTAGAGCTTCATTGATTGTTTTATTTTTTATATGCCATTTAAAATGTTTATCATATATTTCTTTACTATACAGATTTTAATTTAATTTCATGGTTCTGTTTTTTAAAACCAGTATCTACTACCTGCTGCCTCTCACACAAATCTTATAAGATCTATTCAGGCTGGCATATTTTAGGTGAAATTTTGCAGTTGCTAAATGATTATACCATTGGACTGGAAAGAGGTATTTTCTTAATAAAATAAAAGTAATAAAATAAAACCAAGCTATGTTGAACAATGCTGCAGGATTTGTTATTGCAAGGGAGTGGATTGTTAAACGAAATAAAAAAGAATATTTTCATTCTAACCTTATTTTTTTTAATGTGAAGAGAGAAGGTAATTTATATCAAGTGGAAAAAAACAAAAACTTGACACTTGGCAGTAGAGAGCTATAACATCACCTCTTTTATTTTTCTATCTAATAAAAAAATTATACAAGAAACAAATTTGCATAAAGTTGAGACTTTTGCCTTACAGAATAAAGAAAGGAAACATACTACAAGACTCTTTAGGAAAAGCCGTATTTTTTTTGATCCTTTGTTAACGACTTTTGAACAAGAATAGAAGACAGAAAACCAGGCTCTCCATAAAAATATTAATGAAGAGGGTAAAAATACTAATTCCTGCTGGACATGAGTCAAAGTAAAAATTTAATGCAATGCACCTTATCCCTTAGTCTAACAGTTAAACCTTGACAAACATTCAGTTGCATATATTTCTGTGCATGTGTATGTGTGCTTGGGAACACGTTTCCCTACAAAATACATGAAGAAGTTTGCATATGAATTTTAAAGAAATAATCCAATTGTAGAGAAACTGAGTGAATATTTGAGTACCTCTGAAACACTTAAATTGATTATATTCTATTTACTTTTATATATTTTGAGAGTCAAGAGACTTGCCTAATATAAATTTTGGTGAAGGAAAATAGCTTTGTTATTAGTACTAACTTCAGTGGAACAGGTTATATACAGCTTAATTTCAGGGTAGTAATTCTGTTGTTAACACTAATTATCTCTCAAAACTTTATTTAGTATGTTAACTTTTATGATATTCACAATGGCCCGAATATTTTTGTATTGCAGTATTTGTTTTCTTTGAACTCAGTTTCTTCATTTTCCCCTTGAAGATTGTGTTTTATATACATATGTGCATGCATACATGTTGTATTAGTCTGTTCTCATGCTACTATAAAGGACTGCCTGAGACTGGGTAATTTATAAAGGAAAGAGGTTTAGCTGACTCACAGTTCCGCGTGGCTGGGGAGGCCTCTGGAGACTTATAATCATGGTGGAAGGAGAAGCAAACATGTTCTTCACATGAGGGCAGGAGGAGAAGAATGAGAACTGAGTGAAGAGGGAAGCCCCTTATAAAACCATCGGATCTTGTGAGGACTCAGCACTCACTATCATAATAACAGCAGCATTGAGGTAACCGCCCCCATGATTCAATTGCCTACAACTGGGTTTCTTCCTTGACACATGGGGATTATGATAACTACAATTCAGGATGAGATTTTGTTTGGGACACAGCCAAACCATATAGTGTGTGTGTGTGTGTGTGTGTGTGTGTGTGTGTGTGTGTGTCTGTATTATTGGATGGAATCAGGTTTCTGAATCAGGTTTTATTTTATCAATGTATTAGTCTATTCTCACACCGCTATAAGGAACTGTCCAAGACTGGATAATTTACAAATAAATAGGTTTAATTGGCTCACAGTTCTACATGGCTGTGGAGACCTCAGGAATCTTACAATCATGGTGGACGGGAAAACAGGCATGTCTTACATGGTGCAGGTAAGAGAGAACAAAAAGCCTAGAGAAAACTGCCATTTATTAAGCCATCAGGTCTTGTGAGAGCTCCTTTACTATTGTGAGAGCAGCATGAAAGAAACTCCACCCATAATCCAGTTACCTCCAACCAGGTTTCTCCCTTAACATGTAGGGTTTATGATTTGTGATAAGATTTGGGTAGGAATAAAGAGCCAAACCATATCCATCAATTAAGACATAACCAACTGATAGCATCATGTATAGAATCTTAAGGAGAAAATATGTTTTCTTACGCGTCAAATGCCTAAGAATTTAAGTTTTTTTCATAAGATCTAGTAGCCAACCAGTTAAGGACAGGGCTAGTACTGCAAGCGTTAGCATCTCATTCTTTTTATCATCGGTAAAATGGTCTTTTAATATTAATGCCTTAATAAACTGAGGTGTTTAATTTGCTTTGGATGTATTGGAGGAAGCCAAGAAGAAAAGCCCTCTTTCTATTCAGATGCTTGTTCCAAGACTCAAAGAAAATAAATTGTGGGGCTTCAGATAGAGCCAGTCAATTCCCTTAGGTATGGACTTCTTTCCCTACCTATTGTAGATTACAGAGAAATTTCCTAGAGGACTTCTGGCCACTCTCCATGTGCCTTATATGTGATATTCTGTTTGCTATTGTTACTAACTGAAACTGAGAGCATTTCAGGGAAATTTAGTTTTTCTTAGTCACACAGGTGACTTCAATTTCTACAACCATTCCTTCCTCTTCTTTCTTTCCTTTCGTGTCAGCTTTGGGGACTTTATCCTTATTGACAGTGGTAAATGGTCATCTGGACTTATGCTTCGAAGTTTGAATGGTATTTATATAGTTCATAACTTCTTTGCAGTAGCATTTTCCTATATGATGCTGATTTACATATGTCCTAGTTCATTTAATCTACACACAGCTCTAAGAGTTAGATATTGTTATGATCTGCCTTTCATAGACAGGGAAATGAAACTCAGAGAGTTATGTAACTAACTAGAAATGTCAGCACTGGTACTAGATATAGGATTTGAACATATGAGGAGGTCTCATTCTGGGCCTGGATCTTATTGCTGCCTACTTAGTAAGAAAAACATTGAGTGTCTGGTTTTCTGTCTAACAGTCTAGGAAATGGGGACTGATAAAGAATGAGATATCATCGATTCAGCCAGATAGCAAAGATTGTGTAAGAAGCTACAAATCAGGGTGATCTGCATACATTAAAGATAGGTCTGGGGAGGAGATTCTGTGATGTTTACATATTTACATATGAATACATATTATGATTCAATGTTCCTGAGGAAGCTGAAAAATAAATTCCAGTTACCCAGTTGGCTCCACTTTCCTTCCCATCATATCCTCAAGTGTGTCTGTTTATCTTGTATATTAGAAATCCAAAATAATACAAGTCAGTCTGGAAGAGGTTTCAGAACATGCTTGCTTCAATGGATTCAGAATAAAATCCCTCAATACATTTAACATTTCTACTAATAGAAATAGCAGTTTGTAAATGATAGGCAACCCTGTATTACACATTGGTGAATCTTTCTAAATATATTTTTTTCTGTTTGATTTGAACTGTTTTACAAACATGTAAGTATGAATGACTCCGTTGAAACATATTTCTTCTCTAAACTGAGTTACATATACTTATAAAAGAATACTCGGAGTGTCTTAAAATTCTAACTGGAATGTTTACATTCTAATATTTAAAGCAACAAAGACTACAGTAAAGATCGTCACATTTTTTCCTTGCTCATGTTACCAGAGATAGAGCTGAAAATACCTTAATGATATATGCTTTTGGTGTTAGGAAATCAACAATCTTTGAAAATTTTGTATTCCAGAATAAAGTAAAAAATCTTCAAAGAACTAACAGGTGGCATACCATTTCTCTTTGATTCTGGAAAGCTACACACCATACACACTCACACACACACGAACTCACGTGTACATGCAAGATAAAAACCAAAAGATTGTCTGTTTGTCTTGCTATGCCCAAAACATTCCACTAGAGGGCAGTGCAGCTATTGTCATTCCACCATGCCAAGTTTTGATCAAATTTCCTGATGCTTTTGCAGAATATAGAAAGCATACATTCATTTAAAATAAACTGAACGCGTTTGTTTTAAAAGCACTTAGCTTGTACCTGATGGTTAATAGATCTGAATTGCTTGGAGCCCTCATGCACACAAAGTAGAGAACATAATGAATTTCTCAGATTTTTTTAAAGAAGGGAGAGGTTGGGGAGAAGACAAATATGAGCTAATTTTTTTCATTTGCCTTGATACCTTAAAGGGAATAAAACCAGAAATAACGCAGAATCATTATGAACAAGCTGGTAGGTATAAGTATTAGCTTACATTTAAATGAAAATAGCTTATTGAGAGGGAGAATGGATAGGATTCAAATAGCTTCCAGCATCTTGTTTGAAATGCAAAGAGTAATTTGTATTTATATTAATTTAGGTGGATACCTCTAATTTTCTTGAGACTTCTCAACAAATTATTTCTGTGTTTCTTGGAAATGGCCATTTGGAACATGATCTGGACACTGTGCGGAGACTTCTTGAACTTGAGACCTAGAAGATTTGATACCACCTGGGGAAAAAAAGAGCCTGGGTAACTCGAAGACCCTTTACAAAGGAGAAGCGGGCAGAGAGGACCCAAGAAATATGTTAGGGTGCCATTCCCCTTTGTTGGCAAAATTTAAAAGAATAAATTTATAAACATAAGGCACCAGAAATAAAAACATCCTTTCGTTCTATTTCCTGCAGTGACAAGAGATATATATTCTGGATTGTAGAGAGAGCTGCCTTGGAGATAAATTGTCTGATTTCAGCATCTCAGCAGTGGATAATAGATTCCCCTCAGAACCACATAATTAAAAAAATGACATTTCTGCTGCTTTGTGCCAACTCAGTACCGCTGCTGCCCTGGCTTCCAGGCCTGGGAGTCCTGCAGGGTACAACCAAACAAATTTTGCATTATTCAGTGGGACAATGTAAGGTCGTGTTAACAAAAAAAAGTTCCGGGGGGACCAGAGGATTTTATTATTTTCTTCTCTACAAATTCCTCTTTCTGCTTTTCTACTTTTTTTCTTTTTCAATTCTGCCAACATGAAAAAGATATGAACGATGAGATTAGGACATCCATTTATTACAAGTTGGCCAGATGAAAGAGAGCATATGTGTGCAGCAGAATAAATTAAAGAGCCTAATTTTAGCAACTTTTTATCCTCCAACGAGATATTCAGAATAAGCCAAAGATGAGGCAAATGCTGTGAGAAAAATTATGTAAATCAAAGTGCTAAATCCATATCCTTAGATGTCTTTAGGACGAAATGGTTAATCCTCATATGGATCCCGCTCCCCCCACCCCCCAAATCCCTCCAGGAGATTCCTGAAAGGCAATTGACTGCAGTCTGAACAACTGTTCTTTATGGGTCTCTCAGTTCACTATGTATCTCTAAAAAAGTGCATGTGCTAGACCAGCCTTCAATTAACAGTTACTAAACTGTAAATGGATTTCCAAATGCCACATAGCTGGTAATTAGTGAAACCAGGACTAGCAATGGATTTTTTGATTCCTCTGTGAAGTGTGTTAGTAACAGCCAGTATTCTGCAGGTGTCTTTAATTCATATTATAAAAGTACAAATAAGGATATTCCTTTTTCTTAAAGGAAATAGAAGAAAATATAAGACTCTTTAAAAAAATACAATTCATTGAATTTAAATTTTGTGATTTCAGCCGTCAATTAGCACTTTGATTTTTGGTTCACAATGCATTATTATGAAATACATATGCACAAGGTTATTCATTTTAGCATTGTTTTAAAACATTGTATACAAACAAAATACCCATGCTATAGGTATCCACATAACCAACTACAATACAGCTATCAAAAAGGTAGATTTCTATGAACTAATGTCGGATAATTCCCAGAATATATTGCTAAGTAAAAAAAAAAAAGTGTGATAGAGTTTTCTATAATATGTTTCATGTAGGAAAGTTTGAAATATAAGAAAATATGCGTGTATATTTTTATTTATGGAGAAAAAAATACAGGTATGATAACCAGAAACTATTAAGATGAGTTACTAACAGGGAGAGGGTGAAAACAGAGTGAAGAAGATGAAAGAATAGAAACTGAGTGGAGTGAGACAGATGAGAAGACAGTAACACTTTTGGGAATATACTTTTTGAATGGGCCTGAAACTAAATTCGTAGTATTGTTTCGCCTACCCAAAATATAGATTGAAAATTTAAAACCCCCAGGATATGAGGGAAATCCAACATGGAATACAATCAGTAAAGGGTAACCTAACTGTATTACAAATGTGTAACATACTCCCACTTAGGAGGGTGAAAAAGTAAAGAACCTATTTAAGTAACTTTGGAAGGCAGTATTGCAATACATACTTAAAAGTTAAGGTTAAAAAGAAAAACACAAATATACTCTAGTTAGCAACATTGCTTTTTGCTAATGTAGGCATCACAAACTTTGAAAATACTTTTTGTATACTGGAATTGAACAGATACTCAAATATTATTTTCTGGATAATGTGATCCAAGTTTCTGTATGTTAGATAAAGAAGTAACAATGTGGAAAGGAGAAAAGCTAGAATGAACTCTATAGTGCTGGATTGGAATTTATCTCATATAAAGTAATGGATTTTGAATATGTCTATAGATAAAAGGTAGAGAAATAAATATTTATGTTTATGTGCATATATTATATATCTATAAAGTGTGTATGGATGCATATTATATGTAACAGTATTATAATATTGTTGCCCAAGTAGCAATGAACACACTTAATAACCAGATCTTGATTTCTAAGTGCTATTTTCCATGTTTTCTAATTTTAAATAAGGATGGGATCTTTTATGGTGAAATAGATTGGGAAGAAAAATATAAGATAAGGTCAGAACCTCTTGTGGCGCAAGAATGTAATGAAGTGTTCAAAGGATGGAGGCGTGTGAAAGGGACACAGGAACCAACTTAAGATCTCAATAGCCTCAATTGGAAGGATTTGAAGTAACAGCATAAATCATGATAGTATTGGGATTGAAATATGACCCATAAAATAAATACTTATGAGTCTGTGCTGATAGGAGTAATTAACTGAATAAATAAGTAAATGATGGGGAATAAGCAACAGCTCTTCCTTATAATACAATTACAATTAAGTAATATGGAAGGAATGACAGAAACAGAAAATTACCCTTGGGCATGCACCGTGGTACAATAGTTGCAGGCAAGAATCATCCATGGAAATGAAATGTATTGAGCAAAAGTATAACGGAGCACAGGATATTTGCATAGTCAAGATATAACTCCCTGCAAGATTCCTATTAATTACAAAAGGAAAACCAATAGCTTTACAGTGGGGAAACTTGGCAGACCCAAAAGTGACCAACTTGATAGAGTTAACATCACCAGTTTTAAGATGTATTGGCATGACAATCCTCCTGATATAATCCAATAAGAGGGGTAAGACATTATTTCAGTAGCATTTTTGCAAAACAAACAAACAAAACCAGAAAAACAAAACAACCCTCAATGTAATCATGATAGAACATCACACAAACACAAAAAGAATGAATGACATTGTACAAAATACCTGACCATCATCAAAAGTGCTAAGCTTATGAAAAACAAAGAATATGATAAAGAAACTCTTAAAGAAAATTAAAGAGAAACTCCCCTGGGTTGTGTGTGTCGGGTGTATGGCGGGGAGTGGGGGAGGAAACTAAAAAAAAAAAAAATGACTATTAAATGCTATATGTAATCCAGGTTGATACAGAAAAAGAATACTAGTGTGATAACACAGGTAATTCAAATCAGGTTTCTAGCTTAGTTAATGAAAATTTATCGGTGTCAATTATCTGGCTTTGATAATGTACCATGTTTTTGTAAGCTGTTAACTTGAAGGGAATCTGGGCAAATGATATACTGAAACTCTCTGTTATCTTGCAATTTTTGTATACATCTAAAATTACTTAAAGATAAAATTTAAAAAAGAAAAATGATGAAAATACTACAGGATTCAGGCACTTTAATATTTAGTGCTTATTTTCAAAAGCGAAAAGGGAAAAAGTAGAAATGCTTTAGGCTGAAGGCGATGACAGATTTTTAACATATGTCTGGAAAAATAATCTAATTTCCAGTAATAATAATGATTATCTAATTTAATTACTTACTACTCAACTGGTATATTGGAATGCATACATTATCTCAGCTTTATGAGATAGGTATTATTGTTCTTATCAGTTTAAAGAGGTGTCAGATAGCAATTAGGAGGGAGTAAGTCATCTCTCCAAAGCACTGAGCTGAAGTTTGTTCTCTATTTACTAAACTTTTATTTATGGAGTTCTTAATAAGATTTTATTTTGCATGTGTTATGTTTAAGCCTTACAATATACAAAATGAACTAATGTTCTAATTTAAGAATTAGAGAAATAAATTCTGAAAAAGTCTATATATTAACAAGAAATTTACATAAACATGTTTATGGTTCTATTTCTACTCTATACAACCTTATCTACTAATTTCACTTTATGCCACAGAACGGATTCAAAAATTCATATTCTCTCCCTATATATCACATTGAATCTATAGCTAAAAGAAGCTTTATTTTACCATGTCTTCCTTATTAAAGTGAAAATGTAAACAGTAGATTTCTATATAGTCATGATTAAGTGAATAGCTTTTAAAAAAATTCTGCAAAGTAAATAGAAGTAGATAGTATTATTGCCAATAGGATGGAGGAAACACAGACGCAGACACACACACATGACTAAACCAACATACCTAAACAAATATGGAAAACTCAAAACTTTACTCTTTGCTCCCTTATCTATAAATTCCTTTCCATAGTATTCGACTGGCATATGGTCTAGTGACCAGCAAGGTGCTGGCCATAATTCAATTGCTAATTTATATAACAAGATTAAGCTTGAGCCTTTAGCTCTGTTTAGTTTGGAGTGTGTCAAACTCCTCTGGGTTTTGTGTGTATAGGGCGGGGCAGGGGGTTAACTTGTAAGGCTGTTTGGACAAAAATATGTTTGTAAGAAGCACTGAGGAGCAAATTATCTGAAGGAAAAAGAGGAGCATATAAAGAAGCTTGGCAAGAACCAGAGCCTTGATTGTCAGAGTGAAAGGAAATTTGGAGTAGTGTTGTATTTAATTATTCCTAGCTATGCCCCAAAGAAAAGGACATCCCACGTGAGACCAGGACTGGCAGGATTACTGGAAGAAAACAACATTAGAAAAATATTCATAAATTTTTTTGATTTTGAAGTAAGAAACCATAGGAAAGGGAAAGAGAATGAGATACCGTCTCCTGACTTTTGACATCCACCAACCACTCTGTGAGTGTTTCCCTGAGGCTTAGAACATACTGAGAATGTTCATATACTTGTTTCCAGAGTTTTGAGAACACCTGGATACTCCTGATGGTAAGTTTTCAGTCCAGGTGCTAGAGGTGCTGTGTAGAATCTTTTACAAGTTTGAGTATTGTGGAAACCTCTTCAAGAAACACGACTTAAGGCTATCAGAGGAAGAAAGAAAGGAAGTAAGGATCAGTACTTGATCGAGGCAATAAAATCTTTCCATGTGTGAAGGACACAATCTCTAGAGACAAAAAAAATTGAGTAAAATTTTAGAGAAGAGTTTCTGTGAAAGAATACACTAACTGGTTTACAAAATAGCTGCAAAAATATCTAAGTGCTTAAACCAAAAATAATTTCTAAGGACAGGTCTATGAAAAGTAGTTTGGCCATGAATCTCTTCTTCATGTTATCATTCAGGTCCTAAATAATACTGAGTTTCTCTCATCATCTAGGTGAAGCTCCCAAAATTGCTCTGGAGGTTGCTGCTTTCCTGGAAGCAAGAGAAAAAAAAAAGAAGACATGTAGTTGCACATGGCAGATTCAGTGGGCCGGGGTTATCAACGTGCAAGTCCCTTAGCTCACCTTCCTCTGCTGAGAAAACACTTCCACTGCCACACCTCAGCCCCCTTCCACTGGTGAGAAAACACTTCCGGTGCCACACCTCAGCTTCCTTCCTCTGGTCACAAAATACTTCTGGTGCTACACGTCATTGCTGGAGAACTGGAGAGTGGAGTCTTCTAGCTCAAGAAGAAAGAAATACATGATTTTGCCAAGTACCAGAATTTAGTTCTTTGAGTTACTTTTTCAGCATACTCCACTAAGAACTGTGAGAGAGGAACACTTAATATAGGTCCTGCAGATAACAAGTATTCAATAAATCGTATTGAATCAATACATGAAATCACCTCTTCCAAAATAAACTCAATTTTTTAAGTTACTAGCAAAATGCCCAAATGAAAGTTTACCACTCTATAGACAGACTATTGAGTTAGAACTTCATTCGGCCATTCAATAAATGTATTCAGTGTATATTTATAGAATAACTATGATTTGCTAACTGTTTTGGGCATGGGGGTAAGTGGTGAATAAAATCATCCAACTACCTATTCTAACAGATTAAATTCAGCAGTACCTGCAGCAGATGAACAAATGAATAATTGCATATATTCATCCATTCAATAATATTGAATATTTTTCTTCAGAAAGCTTAAATCAGTGGTCCTCAACCTTTTCAGTACCAGGGACCAGTTCTGTAGAAAACCTTTTTTCCACAGACTAGGGTGGGGAGATTGTTTCAGGATGATTCAAACACGTTACATGTATTTTGCACTTTATTTCTATTATTACTGCATTATAATATGTAATGAAATAATTATGTACCTCACCATAATGTAGAATCAGTGGGAATCCTGACCTCGTTTTGCTGCAACTAAACAGTTCCATCTAAGGGGGTTGGGAGACAGTGACAGATCATCAAGTATTAGATTCTCATAGGGAGCATGCAGCCTAGATCCTTTGCTTGTGCACTTCACAACAGGATCATGCTGCTGCTGATCTGACAGGAGATGGAGCTCAGGAGGTAATGCTTACACCCCTCCTGCTGAGCTACTGGGTTCCTAACAGGCCATGGACCGGTACTGGTTCATGAGCTGAGAGCTGGGGACCACTGACTTAGATTCTAGTGGAAAAAGATGGGCTGTAAACAAACGACATAGATAAATAATACAAGCATATTAGTGGGCCAGCTGTAGCACGGTGGGAAAACAGGGGCATAAGGAAATGAACAGGCTCATTTCACCAGTTGGGATCAGGAGTAGTAATTATGTAGAGTCTCTTGAGTTTGGGGGAGCTACAGAAAGCAGAAACTGAGCTGGGCTTTGGCCACAGGACCCGTGTGCTGCAGCAGTGCTAGGAACCCCTCCAAATCAGCCCATAGCCCAGTTGAATAAGCCTATACTGGCACCCATATCTTGCTTGGGCAGTATCTCATGGCTTGACAGTGGAGATGAGTATGAAGTCCTCTACTGGATTAATAACACAAATAATATATTTGTTCACAAGATGATCTTAAGAAGGACAGCAAATGAGGATCCTGTAAAACTTTATTTTCCAGAAGAGAGGGTACAGAAGCTGATTTGGTAATTGATGGGAATGAGACAGCAGTGAGGAGCCATCATTTTGTTCACAGATGAGTGATCACCCAAGAGGCTGCCTGAAAACCAAATAAGGTGTGTGTGGGTAGGGAGGTCTGGGTTCTTGGGACAGTGGCCCAGTTAATGGTGTCCTTTTTTTTTTTTCTTTGGTGAGATTAAGAACTTTAAAAAAAAAAAAAAGAAAGAGAAAAGAAAAAGAACACCTGCATATTAGAGGGAATCTAGCAACTATAGGATATGCGTGGGAGAATAAAACTGGGAGGCATCTACACTTTAGCTTATATTCCCAGGCCTTTCCACCTGTAGGTGGAAGCCTACCTAGTAGCCTACCTAGTAGCTCGAGATGAGGACCTGAATCTAGACTAGTTCACTGCTGACATTTTCTACCTAAATGCCACAAAAACTACCCCTATTGTAAAGGGCTATGGCAGCAACCTGTAGATCTATGCCCTTGTCCCCATTCCTCTATGACACCAGCCACCTTATACATATTTTATGGAAGTATTGGGTTAGATAATCCCTATCTTGCCAGTATGCCAAGAATACAAGAACTTAACTGCTCTTTGTCTGGGCCATTTCTCATGAGTTTGCAGAGAGAATTGTAAACGATAAGGTATTGTTTCCTTTCAGGACAGAGCAATCTTGCCTACTTGGAAGCTATAAAAATGGTAGATTATTCAAAGTTAGTGTTGCTAGCAGCGGTGAAAAATCTACTGCGAGTTAACATCCATCCTGGCCCCCTAACTTTATAGGACTGGAAGGCAAGGGGAAACCTCTCAAATATATTGATGCTAATACTGTTGGTGGTGTCATGGTAATAAAATCTTTTGTCTCTGACAAAAGAGTTTTGTTTCTTCTGACTGCATCCAAAGCTAATTTCTTTGTGTCTAAGTGGGGTAAAAGCAAATCCCAGGCCTGTTAGGAACTCAGCAATTGGTGTTTACTTTGGTCAAGTTGTATTTGAGATGTTTATTAAACATTCAAGTGAAGATGTCTAGTACATCTTGGGTGTGTAGTTCTGGAGTTCAAGGGAAAGGTCCATGCTATAGAAAACATTGGAAAGTCATCAGGATAAATAGAGCATTTAAAATGAGTTCACCAAGGATGTGAAGTATTTAGATAAGGACTGAGACTTGAGACAGTTAATGTTGATATACTAGCAAGTACCAGTAAATGCAATGGAGTGTTTAGTGCTATTTTATTGCTGTGTCAGGAAAACAACATGGACTTGAAAGAAGTAAAAGAAAATGCCCCTTGGATCATGACAGTTTGGTCTTTTCCTATGTCTCTATTTTATCTCATACCACTCTAACGATATTGGATATATGCTGTTCCTTACACTTACAACTTTTCCTACCATATATCCTTGACTTCAGCACATTCCTGGGCTTGGAATGCTCTTCCCACTCATTTCTAATAACTAACTCTATCTGTTCTTTTAGATATCTGCTAAAATGTCATCTCCTCAGTAAGGCTATTCCAACTACCCCACACCCAATTATAGTTATCAAAATACACATTTGTTTTCTTCATTGAGAATATCAATTTATGTATTTATTTATATGCTTAAATGCTTCTATTACTTTATATGTCATTGCACACCTGCTTATTTACCGACTACATCCTTTATAATTCCTCATGAGAACACAGACTTCAAAAATCTTACTCTCTGCTATATTCCCAATATCTGACCAGTGCCTGGACTATGGAAATAGTGAAGTAAATATTTTGAGAATTAATCCAGGACCTGTTATACAACATTTGGCTTCTGAATTTATGTGAGCTACAGTTCACTAATTTGAAAAATTATATCAATTTTATGGGTCTTGTGAGAATTAACCTTTTTTTAAATACTGATGACACATAGTAGGCCTTCAGTAAGTGAAAAATTTAATTATCTAGTATTTGAAGACTATATGAGAAAAATAAACTAAACGTAACCTATCATCTATTGCAAAGGAGAATTCTCTCTGCTTAGGAAGAAAAATGAATGGGTTAGGCTAGTCTACCAGTGAATAAAGAGTACAGAGTGAAAAAAAGACTAATGGACAGACTGAAACTTCAAAGACTGGGAGCCTGGGAAAAAAAAAACAAAATGAAGCTAAAGATACTCGAACCAAAATGAGTAAAGATCCAAGCAACAGAATAAAAAGAACATTGTACAAGAAGTGTCCATAAATCTAAAGAATGTTTTTGATTCAGAGGGAGCAAGAGATCAGCAAAGAAGAAGATAGGTAGTGAGAAATGACAAAGAGTATTCTTTGATAGAAGTAGCTGAACTGTCATAAAATAAAAAATAATACTTGCTCTTCGGGATAATAAAAGAGAGTGATGGAGAAGAGATGCAGAAAACACGGTCAAAACTTCAGAGCTGTTTGTTGTTGATGTTGAAAACTATCAATCCTGGGTCTAAATAACTGATTAAAAATTAAGTGTTATATAACCTTGACTAAACTCTCAGAAAATTCCAGAATTCATAAGAAGGAAGTCCAAATGTCTTAGTGAATAGCTTAGCTTCCTTATAAATCCAGTTATGAAAGATGAGATTTCCTTCTTAAGTAGGGAGTGCTTGGGAATAAAACTATATTAACATATGAGTCTGTGTTTGTGTACATGTACTTATGCATATATACATAATGTGAAGACTACAATAATAAAAGCACCAAATGAGAAAAGCAAACCAAAAGACTATTTTTTTAAAGAATGGAAACAGGGTCTATGTACACATACTAAACACAAAGTAAACATTCAATCGCAATAATAATAGAATGTTATAATCCTATTCTAATAGTTTATAAATTATTTACTAAATAATTATTATATATTATATTTACTAAATAATTATATAAACTAATATAATAGTTTACTAAATTATGATAAATTATTACCTGAATGAATGCTATACATTGGTATAAATACCTGAAACTAGAACACATGTATTTGTTCAAGCTGAAAGCCTGGGACCTTGAATTGGGCCCCATGATGAGCAAGGAAAGTCCTCAAATAAAAGATTCAAAAGAGAAGTTTACTGGAAAAATTCCATCATAGAGTGAAACTTAAATCTCATATGAGATTTCAGAGTCAAGGGTCTTGGTAGTAGGTGAAATCCAGGTGAAAAGAAGCATAGTGAAATGGTATTATATAAGGGGAAATAGAAAACCAAGAAGGTGAAGCCTGAAGACATTTCCTTAGTCATCAAATAATTAAATAGTAGACAAGGTGCTGTAATAATTAATTTTATTTGTCAACTGGACCGCACCCTGGGGTGCCCAAAATAAACTGTTTTTCTAGGTGTGTCAGTGAGGATGTTTTCTAATGAAGTTAGCATCTGCATCAGTGGTTTCAGTAAAGAAGATGGTGCTCCCCAGTGCAGGGAGCATTATCCAATCTATTGAGGGCCTGAAGGGTACAAAAAATTATAGAAATGAACAATTTACCTCCTTTTATTCTGCCTTACTACATGAGCTGGGATACCTCATTTTATCTTATTTTGAGGTTGGACTGAGATTTTCATCATCAGTCCCCTGGTTCTCAGGTCTCTGAGCCTGAGCTGAGTTAAACCATAGACTTTTTTATGCTCCAAGAACCTTATGCATGTTCACACAAAAATACTTATTCGTTGTTCATTTCTGCATCCTTTCCTTTTCGTCATGCAATTATTGAACACCTGCTCTGTTTCTCATTCTGCGAGGAAGAAGGAGGGAGAATAATAAATAAATACACTCTCTTCTCAAGGAACTAATAGTCCAGAAACAACTTCAACCATATAAACATATAATTGCAACACAGAAACATCCCAAAATTAAGAGAAAAAAGCACACATTTTAAAAGCAAAGGATAACTGTACATTATAAATCTTTGTAAGAAATATCTTTGTGTAGTATCCAAGTGAGGCTTGGATCTCATCAAAAGAAGCACTAAAATAGTCTACATTGTATCAGAGTTGACTGGATCCATTTCAACTTTCTTTGTACCTGCATATCCTGCCCCTCATTTATGGGTAACTAATCAATAAATGTACCTGGATATTAGTTGGTGTCCCTAGCTGGTGGCTCCAACCCTAAACTTATCATATTTCCTACCACACATGGCTTTCTTGTGTATGCTTTTTTCCCTCAATTCTCTATGTGTAAAGACATGAGTATTTTCCAAATCATGTTAACACACACATACACAGAGCGTAAATTTGACTTACTCTGAGTGATCTTGGCTAGTCTACTATACTCATTTAATGGTTTCTGTCATTTTTACAATATTTATCACAATTTAATTAGGTATAACATTAATAATTTATTGTTTCTCTCCACCCCACAATCCCACTAGACTATAGCTGTATGCAGTACATAAAAAATGGACTATTTTATACCTAGTATCTAGCTCAGGGAATGGCATAGAATAAATATTTAATAAATCATCCCTAGATGAATAAAGGAGACATTAGTTCCATGTCAGATTATTTTTCAGATTTGTTGAAATTACTTCCATAAAAACCTTATATTGCAAACTTCTGCCCTAACGTTTGTAAACTTAAATTACTTGTCTCCCACTTCCAATTTTCTACATACAGAGATTCCATCACTTGATGGATCCCATCCATCACAACCCTTCAAATGAATGTAGCTTCTTGACTCAAAAATATTTAATAAGCCCACATTAGCAAAAGAATGATGCCCAACCTCTTCAGACTGCTAATCAAAGTCCCAAATTCCATCTTCCTGAAAACTATACTACATTTTTCGGTTGCCATGTTGGCATATGATATGCTGGTCCCCACCAAAACTCATGTTGAAATTTAATCTTCAGTGTAGTAGTGTTGGGGACAAGTGGAGATGTTCGCGTCATGAGGGTGGATCCTCAAGAATGGCTTACTGTCATTCTCTGGGTAGGGAGTGAGTTCTTGCCATAGAAAGACTAGATTAGTTATCATGAGAATAAATTAGCTTCTGCAAGAGTGGGTTGTTATAAAGCCAGGAGAGCCCTTCCTCAGGTTTTGCTTTTTTGCATGTATCTACTTTTAGTTTAACCTTCTCTGCTATGCTATGACATAGCACAAAAGTCCTCAACAGAAGCAAGGACATGCCCTTGGATTTGCTAGCCTGAGTTAAATAAGCCTCCCTTCTTTATAAATTACCCAGTTTCAGCTATTCTGTTATAGCAACAAAAAGTAGACTAAGACAGCCATCCTTAAAGTTAGGTGTGCACATGTAACTAAGTTTCAGTCAATGGAATTTGAATCATAATGATGCACTTAACAGAATTGACCCATCACAAATGTCAACACATGAGTCTCCATGATCTTCTGTCTGCTGTCTGCATAACAAAACCCAAGGCAATCTTGGAAGCTATATGAAAGAGGGCAGAGCCTGCAACAGCTAATACAGTTTAATGTGGAGAGAAAATTCTCTGTACATCCAGCATATCTACAAATTGGACTTTATATGAATCAGAAGTATAATTCTATTTGATTAAGCCACTGAGATGTTAAGGCTTATCCGTTACATCATATAGCATTGTTTACATAATATGTACTTGCTTACATCAATATTCTCCTTTAGAAATATTTTTCAGTAGCAAAAGTGAAGTCATACTTGTTTCACTTTACATGTGTAAAAGAAGAGACACCTTGTATGCTGTATATTACATATCTCACAGGAATAAGGCTTTGTAGACTGATATTCGACATTATTCTTCTGTGAAGTCACAGCTGTTTGCACAAATTATTGTATTTTCAAAACGGAATAAATTGCATCCTCTCTCCCAAATTGGTACAGAGGCTAATTGGACACTGACAGGAAGTGAAGCTGAAAGAAAACTGGAAACACTGTTTTGAGATAGTTTTAATAGACCATGTATAAGAAGGGCAGAGAAAATCAGTATGACGAGAGAGAAAGCCAAAAGATAACAAGGAGAATCAGAGATGAGTGCTCGTTTCCATCACGCAGAGTCAAAGGAAAGAGGAACTGCTTCTCTTCTCAGTGATGCTCATGCTTCTGGCCTCTAGTGAGGCCCAAATACACCTTTGGCAATGGCTTTTCTACGATACCCAGGTGTTCCTCTGCTAAATTTTCTTTTTCTGGACCATCTACTTTGAGTTGTCTTCTGTCACACTCAACCAAATATCCATTTGCTAAGGCAGTAGTACTCCAAGCTATAGGTCTATGTGACTTGGCTTGATGAACTTCCTTCTGTGAAATATCACCCCCCTGACTTCTACATTTTCCAGTCACACTTTTTCTTCATGTTCCCCCTCATGTTTTCAGGACAATTTAAAACTAAGAGGAAAGGTACATTTTCTATCCTCCAAATTATCAAAACATATTTTTATCAGAAAAGGAAATAAAACATATTCTTTAAATGATCCATGTGATCATGAGGAGCTGTGAACACTAATTCTTCAAAATCTAAGAAAAAATATTTTATAATTCATAGCTGATGAGATAAAATTATGGGCATATTTTGACATAAATATATAAAATATTTTATAAAAGCAAAAAATTTTCTCAAAGTTACCGGCATATTTTACTAAAAGCAGGTGCAATGTATCTAGTTAATTAAAATGTTTTAAATACAAATCATTTCTGCAGCTTCACATCAGTACATGTGTAGTTTCTTTTCTCAAGTCTGCTTTCTATAAAAAAAGATGTTATGATTAGAAAATGTCCTTGAAAATAATTTCTTGACTGTAAAATTTATCCCTCCCATTTTCTAGTGTTAAATTTGTATTATATTATTTTGCTGGGTCATAATCTGGATATTCTCATGCCTGTAAGGACACATTCTGATATGATCTCATAGCTCTTCCACACTTAAAAATGCAACACATTTGACATTCCATCAGGCTAGTGTTTATGCTCTTGGAGAAGTTGGATATTCAAAGAGTGTGTCTGCAGAGATCCAGAGAGCTTGAGTTTATAACATTTTGATACTTAAAAACATTTTGTTTGATTATCAAGAACATTTTGATATTGATCTAAAGATATTGAGAGATCTTTAAATTCATTTGATTTATAATAATGCTTATTATATTTCTTATTTTTTTCTGCCTCCTTCTCAACCTTCGCCATCATCAATACCATGAATCAAGTTAGTTCTCTGCACCAGCCACTGGCTGATGTTTCATCCACATCAGCTCAGTTAATCTTTACAATCAGAGCATGAGGCAAGTATTTTTCTGAGGAGGAGGTTAAATCTCAGAGACATTCACTAGCTGACCTGAGTTCACATTTTAGCTGACAGTTTTTGAGAGCTTCAGCCTAGTTCAGTCCATAGCCCACTTTCTCAATCTCTACTCTTTCAAGGAAGAGAGTAGAGAGGAAAATCAACATTGAGGAGCAGTGCAATGTAGGACAGTAAGATGTCTGAGTCTGACAGTTGTTCTGTTTTGGAAAAGTGGTGTTAGACATGGTCAGAAGATAGAAAGCTATGGCCACACAGAATATCACGGGGATTTAGGACAGTGTTTACTATGATCTCCCTGTGTACCCTCCTGGGGCGAATTAAAATGACAAAAGAATTGGGTAGAAAAATGCAAGTAATACTCTCCATGGGAAAGAGTACAGGCAGAATTGGAAGAATGCAGGCTGTGCTCAACTTACTACATACATCATTACCAGACCTGCTACTTGAAAGGAGAGCATCCTGGGCTGTAAACCGTATTAACTATGATAGCTAGGAAAGTGTGTCTGCATCTACTATGTTACGACTTAATGCCATATGCTTCTTTCTTCTCTAGAAATAACATGGTTAATCATTTGTACAATGCTCTTATTAGTAAGAGGAATTGAGCAAGCTCAGAGATGGTGGACTTTTCTATTCGGAGCTATTTCAATATTACCATCTGGAATCCTACTATTTTGGCTTTTGCTCTATTTCTGCTACATTGTATCCAGGCCTTGAGAAGCCTTACATTCCTTCAGCAGATTGAAGCCAATTCCAGCATTAATTTAGGGCTATAACACGTTCCCACTGGCTTCACATTCTTCCCTTTTTAACGCTTTCCCCGTATCTTATTGAGAGTAAGGTTGTCTTGCTTCTAAAAAGAAGGGGAAGTTCATTTCTGAAACCCTGAGGGTAATTGCTGGTTGTAAAGTAACTGTGCCTTGCTTCTTTCTCCATAGCAAGAAAGACTAGCCAAATTTACAGTGCAGAGGTCCAGGAAAGAGCCTGGGGAACGAGCAGGTTGTTTGCTGCCAACCCTAAAGATGCAGGGATCCAGCCATGACCATAAAGTTTTTGGCCACACAAATACCTTTGTTCAGAGAGGTCTTCAGCTGAGGTGACATTTTACATACAAAATAGACTTGGCTTTCCTGGAAAGTGATGGAACCATTGAAAAGCCAGAAAAATAGAGTTTTAATGGAGTAAAAATTACAAATGCCATATGGCATATGGAATACATTGTGAAGAACTAATCATGAGACTAGAAGCAATAGATTTAATAAGACTCCATTCTCACCACTCATACAAACAAAATTAGCAATAAATCCCATATGATGGTATGGACAAAGTAGCATGATCATTTACCTTTTATTACTTTTCTTTATCTGTTTATTTTTACAAAGGGAACAATGAAAAGTATTCTGTGCATTTGCTTTAACTCTTATGAACAAATGCATGCAGTAAAATAATGGTAATGCTTGAATAATGATTTTAAGGTTTCCTTTATTTCGCCTTTTAGACAATTCATTGGTCATATAATGCTATAGTTAGAAATTTTGCTTCATCGTCAAGAAAGTAAATGCCTTCATACCTCAATGTAATTTTGAATCTCTCTTTGTAGTATGGAAGCCGAGTACAACTAGCAACATTTGAAAACTGGGTTTTTCTCTGTGAATTTAATTTTATTTTATATTTCATTCAGCATGGTGTATAGAGAGGGTGATTTATTTAACTTTCAACTTCTCAAACATTTTCTCTATCTTCTTGTGGTTGTTTTCTTAAATTATGAGTTAAAGCTTAAATATAATGCTCCCTGAGCTTCTCTTCCATGAAAAAAAGTGATGGTGGGGTGTTTCATATTAAGTCTCAAATTATTAAAAAAAATACCAGCTTTAGAATCTGAATTTACTGATATGATTTTCAATTTTCCACTTACACAAAGAAAATGAAATTTAACATAAAACCAATTGCTTAAAAATACCTTTTAACACTCCATCGTCAGTGCTTCATAGTAAAAAAAGTGGTTTGAAACTAAATTTTTTTACTCATCAATGGTAGCAATTATATTAAAGATCGAAAAATAACTTTTGTTATTGTTAGCATTCATAATTTCTTCATTCTTTTTTCAATTCTGGATTACAGCATTTTAGGATTTGGAACATATTTTGTGTAATTTATCAAATAATGTTTGATCAAAGAAATGTTTGACATATGAAAGTATATATTTTATATTTTTACATTGTGAACAATTAATGAGCTGTGTACCCACTCTTTATTTAAGCTACCTAAATATTAATACTTACTCCAATCACATGATGCTGACCGTTTTCTAGCGCTAACCACTATCCTGAATATATGTGTGTAATTTTCTTGCTATTTTATACTTTACAATTTTAGCTCACATACATGCCATCTTAAGCAACATATTGCTTAATTGCTCATAATTTAAAAGTTCTTAAAGTGATATCATACTGTTGGTAGCCTTCCGTTATTGGTTTGATTTTGCCCAATACTGTTTCATGATTCAAATGTTTGTTGTATGTGGTGATAGTTTGTTTATTTTTACTGCTGTATAGTGTTGTACTGGGTGGGTATACTGCAATTTATTTATCTGTCCTCCTGATGATTAACATTTGTGTTGTTTTCAGATTTTGTTTTATTTTGGTTATTACAAAAAACATTCTTGTACATTGTATTATGCATGTCTTATACTTCTTATGTACAAGAGAGTTTTCTACTGAAACAGCTTTCAAGCTTTTTGACTGTGACTCACAACTAGAAAAACTTACATATTGTGACCAGAAAAATAACGTGAAGAACTGTGCAGAATGTAGCATATTGTCCTACTTAAAGGCTGATTACCCAGCATGTTATTATTTCATAGATGCCAGTAGACGACACAAAACTTCCAAGTCAGAGATAAAGGATTTCAATACTCATGGCAAAAGCAGCAATCAGAGCTTCACATTTGCTGGTGTCAATTTCTCATACCCTCAAGTCCCAGAGTCATGACACAAAAGGGTCCGTGATAGATGTCTGAACATACAGTGGGCTGTGCTAGAGGAGAGAGTTAACACTGAGCTCAAGTCATCTCCGCTTATATACTAAGCTTGCACTTTGTCTCGGGGAAGACATTCCCTCATCACTCAAGGCTGTTCGCTGTAAACACTGTCTTGAATAATGGCCTAGAAGAATGGTCAGAGTTCTAAAATTCTGGCAATTCCAGCAAGTATCCTCAGGGATATCAGGGCCCAAAGTGGACTGCCTCTTCCTAAAAATATGTTTAAGACTGAAGCCCTTTCCTTTAAAATGTTGGGTGAATATGGATCTTTTATTTGCTGTTCTATTTCATTTTCATTAGTTCTGTGTATGACTCACGAAAATAATTTCACAAAATAATATATAGTAATCCTCAATTTAAACAACAAACAAATAAAAACAAAAATTGCTATGTTAAGTATATATTTGAGAGTGTAATTGCAGAATTATATTCTTCCTTAACATACAATGTGAATGGTTTTATAAAGTGATTTGTCAGTTATCATTGGCCTTTTTACAAGTGATGTACGAATATTCCCCTTGCCATATGTCTTTACCACACTTGGTTTTGTCAGACATTTATTGTTTGATAATTAAGTACTGCATAATTATATCTGATTTGGTTGTAATTTGCATTTTACTTATTAATGAGATTTAGCGGTGTCATATGTGTGTAGGTCACTTGTTTTTCATTGTCTGCAAAATGTCTGTATATGACTTTGACCCCTCTTTAAATTGAGACATTTCTTTCTTTCAGATTGATACATGAATTACATTTGCGAGTTATGAATATTGTCAATAAAGTCTGACTCTAGATCAATTGAGTGAAAAATTGATCTAGAGTGAGTCGTTAATTTCTGTTGTCATTTTATAAATTAAATTTGTTTTAATGTTTTCAAGTATTCAATTTTAAACTTATATTTTATAGTATTTATTATGTATAAGAAATCATTCTAGATCATTAGTCATAAAGATATTCATCTAAATTTTCTTCAAAACTCTTAAATGTCTTTAAACATTTAAGTCTTGAATATATCTGAACTGGTCCAATAATCCATATGAATCAAATACCTAAGAAAAACTGTAACAAAAGAAGAGACAAATTTATAGAGAGTATATTATAAAACATTCTTGAGGGAGAATCAATAGGAACCTAAATTAATAGGAAACTATTTATGGAGGGGAAGACAGTATGTAAAGAAGTAAATTACCTTCATATTCATCTATAAACTTACTACAATCTCAAGAAAAATTCAAGTAAAAGCTTTTTCTGTTGAAATTGATAAGCCAATAATAAATTATTATATCTATTCAAAGATCTAATCATAGATAATGCGATATTGAAGACAAGCTAAAATTTTGGAGAATCAGGCTTATTTGAGTGTTGCAGTAATGAAGATAGTGATTAATTGTGCAAGAATAGACAAACCACCCAAGATAACAAAACAGAGAGCTTAGAAGCAGACCCAGGCTTATATGGATCAATGATATAGGTGGCATAACAAGAGGGTGGCAAAAAGACAGTCATTTTAGTTAGTTGTACTTCATCAATTGTATATGCGAGATAGGGACAGAGAAAAAGAGAGAGATTGTTTCTATTCATAGTATAATGTATAATAAATGTTTCTATTCAGAGAGACAGAGAGATAATTGTTTCTATTCATAGTATAAGCGATAATAGTTAATTTCAGGTGGTTTTTAGTTTTTTATGTGAAATTCAAAAATAGTAAATCCTAAAAGGATAATACAGAGAATGTCTTCACCACACATGGTATATAATATTAATTAAACCAGACACAAAATCTCTGATTTATTAAAAAAGTGACAAATATTTTATTTCAATGGAAGAGATTAAGCTCATGAATATACAATACAATTTTAAGATAAGTGAAAAGAGCAGCAATAGAGTGGGATGTTGCAGTACATATGACTGAAAAAAAATTACAAAATCAAGACTAAAATGACATACCACTCGAGTGGCTATAAATACACATAAGAGTAAAAATACTCTTATGTTGGGAGGATGTGAAGCATGCTCTTGGGCACCAATTATGTGAGTAGGTAGCTTTTCCTGATGATATTCTCTGTAGAGTTTTCATAGTATATCATATCTAGATCACAAATAGAATGATCTATGGCAAATTCATCATCTATCAATGACCTCAACCAATATTTGTTATAATTTTACCATGTTTAACTGTGAATGTAGTTCTTTGAGCATCAAAACACATATCCAGAAATACTATTCTCAAGTACCAGGCAATATTTATTTTTTGCAGGTACTTTTCTGCCCTATATTTATCACTAAGCTCATATAAACTTTTAATTTAAAAAAAAAAAAAACTTCAGGTGTCTGTTTTATTTATTTCAGAGAGAAGGAACTTATTGACACATGACTGATTATTAAATACACTCCCTAAAAGTTGGCAATTTTATAGTCAGCAAGCTCAATAAACCTCAAATAAATCTTCTATAGTTCTCATATTTACATATTTCTCATATTACTCTTTACCTAAGTGTCTATCAACATTGGAATATCAAAAAATAGAACATGAGGGCCAGGGTTGTCTGGAAGTGGGGAGAGAGTATATTTCTTTGTGAGAATTTCTTGTGTCAATGAATAAGCTAAGACAATATTATAAAACCAATTATTATAAAATTTTTGATGATATCCTCTATAGCATGTACTTTGGCATTGATTATCTATGTGAGAAGGTAGCTTTTCCTGACTATATCCTCTACAGAGTTTTCATAATATATCATACCTAGGAAAATATTATTATTCAGAAAAAGATAAATCATACTGGAATAACTGATAAAGTGAATAACTTTTCAGTTAAAAAAGAACTAAATGTTCAATGAAATTTGGGACTAAATAAATGGCACTGCTGCGCAATTCATATCTTTTCTCCCCTTACACTGGCCCTATTTTGTTGATTTGTGTAACCTACAGAGCCACTTGTAGACAGTGTGAGACCTCTATCCCATACCCTTTTTCCCAGAAGTTCTCTCCTTTCATCCATGATGGCTGAGTCTATTCTTAGACTAGTTCCAATGTATTCCCTTGATGTAATCATCAGATCTGTCTTCCCTCGGCACCTTACTAGGGGATGCTTCCCCTTCTCTATGACTAGGTACAATTTCCAGCCTAGACTTAGATCTGACATTTTCATACATTCTCCTCAGATTATAGTAGTTCACAAAATCTTGTCATTTCTGTGTACTCTTCTAGGTCCTAAGAAATGTTTCTCCTGGAATAACCTGTTGTCACCCTCTGATCGGTATGTACTGTTATTATGTTTTTGTGTACATTTTGTCAAGCTAATGTAACGTGATTTTATTTGTCTCACATCATCTACAGGGCCTTACATCAACCTGAATCTAATAAAGACATGTGGGACATAATCTCAAAATGATATCACTGAAACTCATTTCCAACCCAATCAGAATATTCTCCTGGAGTTGTTTGACAATCTAGAATTATTAGGCTTCTCAGTGGAGCCAGAACAATCTGTCTAAAGCCCAGTGATACTCGCCCTGATCAAGTGTTCTCATGGGTGGTTTAGAAACCATTTCTTGCTTTACAGATATTATTTATCACGAAGTTGCCCTTAGCACCTTCAATGTTGAGGATTTGATATTAGTGGAGTTGTGGAAGTGAAATTATTAGGGTGTCCTTAAAGTCCTTTCCCATAAATGAATGATTTATTGGAGCAATGAAAGAAAGGAATAAGTTTGCCTGCTCAATATAGCCCGTCATTTTTGATGAATGTGACTCACCTTTCTGTAAGAAGTCCAATTTAGCACTGGTACCAATTCTTGAATTTTATGGAGAAGGAAATTGTAAAATGTCTTAGAAATGTGGCCATGGAGAGAACAAACTGAGGTTGAATGATGCAAAATCTGAACTACACTGAATGCAACATAATGCCAATGCTGTTCAATGCCAAGAGACTTGCAGGATAAAATTTGACTTTTTCCTTTTGAAGCAATATTAGCTTGCTATTGAGTAAAATCAGACAGCAACACTTCATGATTCCATTACCTACCCACTTTGTATTCATTAAAGTGTGGCTTTCTTGGCCTGACTGTCAGTGGTAAGCTGAGATGGCTTGCCACAGCTCCAGAGTGGATTGTATACATTTCTTCCTGACTCCATGTTAAGTGACATTATGTTGGTAGCTTGGAATTGGTCACAGTGTGGTTATGTACACCAGGAAAACTGGCACATCCTGCAAATGAAGGTTCCTGCTCTTCCAGAAATCTAATTGTTAAGTATGTATCAACATACTACTAACCTGTGTTCAAAAGTTGAACTGCAGAAGCCTCTCAAATTTCCACCAAAATGACAGTAATAACTTTGTCAGCATAATGCTGTGTTCATCTAATAAATACAAAGTTCCTTCACATTCACAACTTTGGTTGGCTATTACTAATTATTCAATAAAATAAAATACTGAAAGAAAAAAATTGATATATACAAATTTCCAGGTAACATAAAACGTATTTAATTAGAGCTCAACATTTATAGAGTAAATTTACCATCAACCATAGAAGACATGAACTATGGAAAGAGCACTGGGAATCTGGACTTAATTTGAATTTCATTTTGTATGTTTATTATGAGAGTCATCTTGGAGAAATTATTTAATTTCCGTGAGCTTCTTATGGCACATCAGCAAATTTGGAACTGATAATGTGAATACTGCAGAATTACTGTAAGCCATTTAAATATGAGACCACATAGTCTCCAAAACATAGCAAATACACACAAACACACACACACACATCAAAGAAAATGCCTAAATCCATTGATAAAAGGATCAGAATACTCTCCACTCCTTTGCTGTGCTGAAGTTTTTAGGGTGTTAGTTCTAGAAATCATGTCCCTGCTCAATTTGCTGGAATCATATTGGAGAAATTACTCCTTTTCTGGAATCTCAGCAATAACATTAAGTAGCTTGAGCCTGATAGTCTCAGGCTCAAGTAGTTGCTTGAACCTGAGACTATCACTTAACTGATACAAACCTTGGTTATCTCATTAGCAAAATAAGAATATTGAAACAAACAATTTATGAGAATTACATGAAAGAATGCATGTAAAGTAATTGTCACAGAGATGTTAGCTAGTAGTTTCTTAGTGATAATTTCTTATGTTATTGTTAAAATTATCATAATTATTGTTATTTTTACCAGTACCACTTCCATTGTCATTAATTTGTGATATGTCTTGGGTTTATGCTTCTCTCAAATAATACAAATGGAAGACAATATAAGGTGAATTCCTCCTTTCACAAAGGGTGTTTAGCTAAGGAATCCAGGCCACCTATCTGAGGAGACCAACCTGGCATTGACACTAACTAGAATCTATGTTACCAGATGGTTAAGTGATATTGGGTCACCCAGTACCCCAACTTTACCTTTTATTTCTAAATAAGCTGCAGAAAACATCCACTAAATTACCCTTCACAGGGGACAAAATTATAAATATTATAAAAATGGAACCTGACTTTGCTTGAGGTTCCTGCAGAAAAAGCAGAGCATTCTGAGAACTGAAGTACAGGTGTCTGCTTGGCCTGTCCTCATGCTTGTCCTTAACCCCAGGAGTTCCCTGAGAGGCTGAGGCAGGTAGCAAAAGCATTAGGAAAATGTCGTGCAGTTAATACTTGTGTTTTAAAATTCAGATCTTGAAATTTTAACCCCTAATGTATTGACTCAAACTTTATCACCTTAGCCCTATTCTTCGGGAAATAAATAAGTCATGAGGGTGAAGTCCTCATGAATGGGATTAATGACCTTATAAAAGGAACTTAAGAGAGCTCCCTTACCATCTTCCCGCCATGTCAGGATACAAAAAGAAGGCAACAATCTGCCACCCAGAAGACGGTCCTCACTGGAACCCGCTGGCACCTTCATCTTAGATGTCTGGCCTCCAGAACTGTGAGAGATAAATTTCAGTTATTTATAAGCCCCTCTGTCTATAGTAATTTGTTATAGCAGCCCAAACTGATAAGGCAGGAAGGCCAATTTACAGTTTGGGGATTAGATACAAAGAATATTTATTTGGGAGGAGAGAGCCTTAAAAACATTTTCTTCAGTAATCAACATATTTTTTAATCCCTAAATTGATCTCACCCTCATAACTGGTTATTGCATTTTTTGTGTGTGAAAACCAATAAATCTTCTTCACTCTTACTCTCTCTTCTTTTCCACCTTTTCCACAACTCCCAAACCCCTGTCAAAGCCCCAAGATTCAACTGTCTTTCTTCCCAAGGGTTCCCGCAGTTTTTTCAAATATGTGCCAAGATCATTCCAGCTGCTTCCCCTGCATTATCTCCTACTGGTCCTATCTCACAGTAATCATTCCCTTCATTTTTAAAATGCAGGTAGGTGATTTAACTCACCCACGACCACCAGCTTTTAATGGCATAGGAGGAATTTTTATAAAGATAAATTTGCTTAAAAGCACCTGCTTTTTCCGTTGAGTTCACTGACCCCAAAGGCAGGGTTGGATAGAAATTAGAGGATCGAGGCAACAGTTCTAAGTAATCCAGGTGACCCTCTAAAGGGTTGTAATTAAAGCTTCTCTATTCTGAAAACTCTTTGTGAAATAAAGAAAAAAACATACCTTCCACAGCTGGAACTGATAAAAGGTGTCCTGAGAGAGAAAAATTCAGACAAAGGAGGCTCTTGGGAAAGGCAGAGTCTGGCAGGATTAGGACAGAGTAGGAGTGGAAAGAATATAGTTCCTAAAGAGAAAGAAAAAAAGGAAGACAGGTTTTGGGGAGATTTGAAGCATTATTCACTCTTTACTGGTTAAAGGAGCTTTATTTCTTACGTGACAGGTAGATTTATTTATTCTAAAAGAGAAAATGTGTGTTCTAATCTCCCATTCTTTACCTACAACTGTTTTGTTGACTGAATCACAAATCTCAAAGGTATGACAGCGAAGTGGAGAAGCCATAATGTAATAATACGTATAAGCCATGCTTAAGAAACAAAAATATAAAAAGTACAAATTTCCTCTTTCTAGGTGTGTTTTGTGGGCCATGATTGTCTATGGGGATAATGCTAGCTCTCGTCTCTGGGCGGGGATTTTGCCAAATAAAGAAAGCAAGCTACTTTGTTGATTTTGAGATTTGTTTTTGTTTAAAACTGGTGATCGTGCCTTATATATTCAGTTCTCATTCTCTCTTCTACTGAAGTCACTCATTAAAATGACTGCAATATATCTATAAGACATTGATTATTTTAAATGTGTTCCCATTTAATCTGCTCCCCAATTTGCTCTGGTTTGCTCTGCTGACCACACAGAAGAAGAGAGCTTACCCAAGAGGCTTCTGCATGTGAGAAATAAGTAGCTCGTTTCTTAAATAAACGTATTCGTGGTTCCTCTTATAATTTGTTCATCCTGATTTCTGATCTGAAGGGATTAAATTAATATTCTTATTATATTTTGTAAAAAATGAATTTTATAAATTAAGTGTAGATTTTCATTGGAAACTGAGTTAGGTGAGCCTTTTGGCTTAGCATTTTTAAAAGGAAGGGGAGTATAAAATAGTAGTTAATCCTGTGCATTCTGCAGGCAGATCTGGGTTTGAATTCTCTTCTAAATACAACACTAAATAAGTCACATATCCTGTCTAAAGCACAGACTTCTCATCTGGAAAATGGTAATAATATTATCCTTCACAATCATTCATAATAACTCCAAGTGTGTATGAATGAAGCTATACATTTTGAATGTAATTATGCATACGAGGACTTAGTACAGTGCTTTGCAGAAAGTAAAGCTGAAATAAATACTGTTTTTCTTGTCATTATTCTTCCTCATTAATATCTTTCTCTCTTTCCTTCTATCTCTTTCTATGTTTTGTATTTGGATGTATCATATGTTCACCACTTCAATTAGAATACATTTTCTTTTTCATACGGAGGTTAGGAAATCATGAAGGACTTTATTTAAATTATATTTGCTATTGATCCTGTTATGATTAAAGTTCTGTGGCTCAATCTTTATCACCTCAGCCCTATTCTGCAGTGGCTAAATTACCCTTCATTGTAGCAGCTATTAACAATTGAACTTTTCAAAGGAAAGAAAATTTAGGTGAAATTCTGTGGCTGTAAAATAAATCCTTCAGCTCTTAAAATCCATTCCTTGAGGAAGAGGGGATACAACCTGGGCAGCTGCTTTTTTGACAATGTGAAAATATTCTGAGGGATATGTGACTATAAGCAGTTTTAAAACCAGCCCCCAAAATCCCATAGTTTTTTGAATAAACATAGAAATTGATCCTGCTGGTGCTAAAGCTTGAAAGTTATGTTTGTTTAATCTGAGTTTCTTCTTCTGGAAAGGATGCCTTAGGCCTCTCAAAACAGTAGCAAAGAACTAAAACTCACCAGATTACCACATTCAGACAATGAGATGGGGGACCCCTCATGTATCATGATTGCTTCCTTGTCCCTCCCAGCTCCTGTTTTCTTACATGTTGCTACATTTTCCCCCCACTATATAAACCTCTAGTTTTCATAGTTCAGGGGGATGGATTGGACCCTGAGCTCCCATCTTCTTGGCTGTAGCGCCTCATTAAAACCTTCTTCCTTGGCATTATGCATCTCAGTGATTGGCTTTCTGTCTGGCGAGCAGCAATACCTAGACAGAACTCCTGGTGTTTCGGTAATAATTTTACACAGAATGTGACTGTATTGCCTGAAAGAAAACTGGTGTACCATGTATGTGTAACAGTAGATTATTGTCTTTGGTGAGAAGGTAGTGTCATTTATTCTATGTATTACTGGGAGAGAGAAACAGATTTCATTCCAAGAGGATAGAATTCAGGATAAGGAACAATATTCTGACTATATAATATCACTTTTTTTTGTTCTCTCTGGGAGAAAGTTGACAATTAGAATCTAAAATTCTGTAATATGTACATTATCCTTTGAGGAACGAAGGCTGGCATATAAAAATTGCTTCTTCCTTGCATTTATTTTCCTCAATATACTTGTATGGGTTTTCTAGATAAATCTTTTTCTTACAATATCCTTTATATTAAAATAGTAGTATGTTGTACCTACTGAAAAAAAGTTTAGTTGTAAAATTTATCATATTAAATGCTTCAACTTCTAAAAGTCTTGTTATGTAGGAATGGATATTCTTTCCCTTTTGGTGCTGTGCAGAGCATAGTTCCGCTTGTGGCTTTCACAGCCAGAAAAGACATATACTTCTAGGTCTTTTATTTCAAGAGCACCTTTTTATCTTATTCATACATTAATACTTTGTAACACATTCTGATAGGAATCAAAATGCAAATGTCATTTAACATGAGTGACTTAAATTTGAAATTATAATGTCTACTTTGTTCAATCCCCTGTGGTGGTCTTAAGTATGGCTGACTGTTTTAGTAAGGACAAATCAGTCTTTACCAGGCAAAGCTGACATGTATGGCCCAGTGTCATGACTGAATGAGAAAATTTGTTTCTTCATCTCTGTAAACCTCATCCTTCCCTTGTCAAGAAACTTGCAACTCAGAAATTACCATGCCTGTTACATCTCATGAAAATATTTTTAGCAAAAAAATAAAATACAAAATTAAGTGGGATTCCTTATGTACTTGCGGTAAAGCCAGTTTCTCACCAAGAGTCTAAGCACTGAAGATAAAGATTGTTAAACCTTCTTTTTATACCCAGTCCATACAACCTCTAAAGCCCATCTGTGGAATTTCTATGGATAAGAGTTCCTGATGCAGAGCAGAGCAATGACAAACTACCAAAGCAATGAACAATTTCAGGGAAAATATCTAAACAAGGAGGGCTTGCTATATTGGACAAGGTATCCTAGCAAATCCAGTAGTATTAATAAATATGTGACAACAATTCCAATAGCGCATGTTCTGTGAAAAGGTCACACATGCAAAGGAACCCCAAATGGAGAAGAAGCTGAGAAACCAAAGAAGAAGGCAGACAAATTGAGTTTGTTGGTATTGGTTGATTTATTGAGGGAACTTACAGATGGAGGTGTGGTCTTGAGTGACTACAATACAGGTAGATCTCCACACCGTTAATCTCCTGACTCAAGGCTTGTGTACCACAGGGAAAGGGTACCTGGGTTCTAGCAAGACAATTAAAGGCAACCCTCCAGACAGGCAAAGATGCAGTGTGTGTCACAGCCTAGAATGTGTGCAATAGCATCAAGGATGCTTTTTTGTTAAACTAAAGACATTAAATAAAACAGAAATCAGGAGGTATTCACAGGACTGGGGCTAATCAGAAGTCAACATGACAGATTAGTATCCAGGATGGAGTCATTTCTGTCTCCACAGCAAATATCAAAAGGGGGCACATGGATTTTAAATGTTCCATAATTATGTGTTCTCTACAAAGAGGCAAATGTTTGAAATTATATTGCACTTGTTAAGTCAAGAATTTGCCTAGAAATCTCAAGAGGAACCCCTAAAATACGGTAAAGTAACACTGTCAAATTATCAGAGGACAAGATAACGTTTTAAAGTAAAAAATAATCAATTAAAAGGCATAAAGAAAGAAAAGAAACCAGGAATACGACAGCAAATAGTAAGAAGAAAGACTCACATTTATATAATAGTAATTTAATTAACATAAAACTTAAATAATTAAATAATAAATAATGTTTGCAAATTAATAAATCTACTTGCAGATAATCTATGTATCAAAAGAGAAATCTCTGGGGGACGCTTTCTCAGTTCTTTCAGCTGCCAGCTCTGCCTTTTATGCCAGGCCCTTTAATGATGTCCCCACACCTTCATAGATTAGCAGTGACTCACAGATTTGGGCAGAGTCCATACATATATGATGGAGCTCTCCCTTGCTGCATATTCTCTCTTCTAGATTTCTTTCCCTAATTTTGCAGCTTTTCTACCATAATACTCTGCCTTCCAACAAGTTAGTAAACTGCATTTTTCTGCTTACTTTGGTCATTTGGGTTTCAGAGTTTCCTCTGCAACATGTTTCAATTTATCCAGTAGAGTTCTCATCTTTCAGCTACCAGTTCTTTTCTGGCTACTGCATGTTTTGCTTGTGATAATGCCTCAAGTTTTTAAAAACATTATTTTAAAAGTGTTAATTTAAAAACTATATTTTATCCTGATTTTTTTTCTGCCATTACTAGAAGCCAGAAGTCAGGGTTCATTTGTTTTTATTTCCATAATTAGAAAGTCCATCAATTCTAATTGATGAGGAAGAAGTCTTCATATTTCAATGACTAAGAGACCTTGATCCATTTCTCTGGTTTTTACTTTGTGAGAGTTGATTTTTGTCCCTCCATTTAGTTCCTTGTGCATAAATTCTTATATTTTCCTATTCCAAATGTGCTGGCAAATTTTCATCTTTTATGTGGCCCAACCTGAACTCCATTCTGTGGTACAGAGAACAGACTTGTTTAATTATCTCTGCATTCAAATAGATTGTTAATTCATGATTTTTTTTTTTTTTTTTTTTGAGACAGAGTTTCGCTCTCGTTACCCAGGCTGGAGTGCAATGGCGCGATCTCGGCTCACCGCAACCTCCGCCTCCTGGGTTCAGGCAATTCTCCTGCCTCGGCTTCCTGAGTAGCTGGGCCTACAGGCACGCGCCACCATGCCCAGCTAATTTTTTTGTAGTTTTGGTAGAGACAGGGTTTCACCATGTTGACCAGGATGGTCTCGATCTCTTGACCTCGTGATCCACCCGCCTCGGCCTCCCAAAGTGCTGGGATTACAGGCTTGAGCCACCCCTCCCGGCTAATTCAGGATATGTTTGTCTGTAGTTTTAGTATTTCAAAGGGAAAATAAAAAGAAAACACATCTCATTAATTTTGATTGAAAAATACTATTTGAAAACAAATTAACTATAGATTCTATATTCTCTTTGAAGATTATAAGACATAAAGGGAACAGAGTAGATATGATGGGTATGTTAGGTCAGTATGCAATTCTATAGTCTGTCAATAATTTGTCATAGACACTAAATTTCTGAAGCCATGGCTTGCAAGATATTAAAATGCAGCATGAGACTAACCGTTATTTAACTGCCTTTGATTCTGTGGCAACTAGATAAATTTAACAGTAAGACAGTAGAGGATTTCATGAGATTTGTATCTATAGGAATGGAAAGTATGCTGTATGCTCCATTGAAGATGACAGAATTAGTATCATTTTATGTAATTCACTTTCTCTGAATTTATAAAACGTGCTTTATATATTTTGATTTATGGGAATGATGATGTTGGTAAATATTTTCAACAGAGCTCTTGTACATGGTGAATGACAGGAACAAAGCTTAATGCAGCAAATCTGCTCTTAGTGTTTTGATTGCACAATTTTAAGATTTTGATTATTAAAGAAAAACTGGATTTTATATCTGTACCTCCATTTAGAAAGTTTACTGACTTAAAATAGTTTGACTTTATTTGTTTTAGGGTAGAATAATGAAATACAAGCTATTAGTTATTAAAAGAATTGCAGGGAGAGATCATTTGTTTCTAGGTAAAAAAATTTATTAGAGAATTGGAATATGGAAGACTATCAACCTATATTTTTAAAAAACATTGTCTTTGAAACAGTCAAAATTGCATCCATAGTTTTCACAGTCAGTTTTTCTTATTGCTGTGTTCTCTGTGTGAATCAAGCTTTTGAAGTGTTTACCATGGCTGTCATTTTTAATGATAATGTATATTTTGTCAACCACTGACACAATAATTTTTATCTTTTGGTTTTGGATAAGTGTGCTCCTGTTGAAGCTGGGCAGAGATGTAAATGAAAAGCCAAGCAACAAAGGAGGGGTAATTTAAAACAACATCTGGGATCCAGAGAAGTAAGTATACAAATATATAATCAATCCTATTTTGCTTCCTGTCATCTATTTTCTATAGAGAGATTGATTTGTAATAGTTATGGGAGTATTTTATTTAGTATATATTTTGACAATACACTTCAGACTCCTTTATGAGGATTCCATTGAAAATTATTTCCAACCAAATGGCTATTACTTGTAGGAGTTAAAGAAAGAAGAAAGAAACACAAAAAATTGCTTAGCAGTGAAAGACAGGTATATTCTGGAGAATAAACCAGAGAGCCAAATCAAAATTTGGCCAATTTTGATCAGGAGCATTCTCTCTTATAGACTAAAAGTATTCAAGGGTTTTGGAGGAAGAGCTTATCACAGGCTTGGAATGTTTCTGTGTGGAGGAGTTTTATTGTGGGGTTGGAATGTTTTTGGTCAAAGGGGAGGTTATCAGGGGGTTGGCATGTTTCTGGTAAGGGGGAGGTTATCTTGAGGTTGGCAGGTTTTGGTCAGAGGTGTCACTTGTGGTTTTTGGTCATACTGACATTAGCCATTAGGTTGATTTTTGAGGGGTTGGATTTAGGCGGTTTTTAATCAAGGAAAACTTAAAATGGTAGTGTTTGTCCAAGATGGCAACTCTCCTGCTCTGTCCCTACTGATGGGATTATTAAGCATGGATAGAAGGGAACGATCCTAAAAAATACCACAGCATATATTTAGGCTTTTTATTTTTAATTTTAATTTTTTGATTTTACAACTTTGAACAAATATTACTTGAAGGCTCACATTAAATAACAAGAAGAAAAACTAGAAACATAGATTATAAACTAAGGAAAATAAGGAAACATAGATTATAAACTAAGGAAAATTTCCTTATCCAAATTTTAGTACAGAACTAAGTGTATTCTCCATGGAAAATCATACAAATGATATAGAGATACAAATAAGTACTGCAAAGAGGAATAAAGCTACCATAGTGAGAAAAGAGACAAGGAAGAAACAATTTCAGCAAGAAAATTATATTTTTCCTTATTCTTTCTAGGACAAAATAAATGCACTAGGATTTGAACTTCTCAAGGATGCTTTATTCATTTTTATACTTGGTACCAAATTCAAATATCTGCCTTATTATTGGTAATTAATATTAAGTATTATGAATGAGATGATAATATCTATCCCTATGTTTGTTGTAAGGATTAAATTAGTCCCTTTATATAGTATTTCTTCATGTGTTGCCTTGATGGCATACACATATCAAAACTGTAGAATTGTAAATTTGAACTCAGATCTGCTAAAATAGAATTTCAGGTTAAGATGGTCCCTGACCAATGAAAATTTAGACAAATTGTACAGATTACTTTTAGACACATTGAAGTTAACTTTAATTTGGAGAGTTCATCAGTTCAACTGATGTTGTATAATATATATATTAAATGCCTGGTATGTACAATAGGAAAGTTTGATAGATACAAAGCTTACAAAAGTAGGGATAACTCTCAGCCTTCAAAGAAATTACAATATAACTAGAGACATGAGAAAAAGAAGTTAATATTTAAAACAACATGGGATAAATAATAGAAAAGGTATATCTTTTCAAGTTGGGTACAATAACAGCAATTATTGTAAGAATTAAAATGAAACAAATTGTCTTCCAGGGTGACTTTGCTAAGAAGGGCGTCCAGAAAAGGGCAACATTTGAATGGAGTTTTTGTATTCAGTACTTAATATGGTACTGTATTAAAACTAATTATAAATATTTTAATACAATTTTCATAGCTTGTCTATTAACATTTCATTTGGACTACATTTCTTTTAGGCTTAACTTAATCAAATTAGTTTAAGCCTATGGGAATAAAGATTGAATGTACTCTAAAATTCTTATCAAACATTCATTTTAATACACATAAAAAGTGGTGAATCCTCTAAAATTTACTGACTCTTTCACCCCAATGGGAAACTATGACAATTTGGGAAAAGCTATTTGCTTAACAGATTTTCTACAGAAGATTGTTTTGGTTGGTAACACATGCATTTGAAAGTGAGGGCATTATTCAAAATTCTAAGACAAAACAAGCGGGGAAATAGCAAAGAGTGTTCTGATATGTAAGAGGACAAAATTAATTTTTGTATATATTTTAATTTAGATTAACTTCACAACCATCCACAATGCTGTTATTCCTTAACTTTTCTTCAAATCATTCAAGTGATTGCATTCTTTTTGCATAAGTTTTGCATTACATTTAATTTTGTAATCCCAGTAGAAGCAACATATCATTTTATTATGCACCTCTCTACTTCCCCCGAAGTCTCCACAGAGATCAAGTCATATAATTGTAACAAAAACTAATCAGCTTCCACTTGTGAGAAAGAAAATATGTCTGGGAAAGTAAATAGAAGCAGTGAATCAGGACACAATTGAGACTGGAAACAGAGCATAAAGTTACTAAATAATCCAAAAAAAGGTGGGATTGGGGACACAAAGAATTAACTTTTGCCATTTTCTATGATCACATTCTTCACTGTCTTGTCATTTGGAATATATTCTGCCTATTAATGAGAGTGAGAAGAGTAAATTTTTCTTCCTAACCAAAATTTAAAATAAAAGTAATTATTATTCTGTGTTCCCATTTTGCCCTTGGTAATAAATGCATAGGAAGAGAAGAGAAGGAGTTTTCTTTGTCCACAGCTATTGCATTTTTTTTTCTTTCCAATTTGTCCTTTAAAAAAATTCTATTAAAATAATGATAGTCTTTTTACAGCTATTTAGCTGTTCACAGTAGTTTTTGAATTACATTAAATGTTGTTAAGCCAAGTTAACATCTTTATTTTAAAAATAAAATTTGAGAGGGTGTATTATTGCCATTATAAATAGTTGTAATTAAAAATTTATTATTTAAAGCTTATTGCCATTTTTCTTAATTCATGCTAATACATATAGTCTTGTAATATTACCTGTTTTTATTGCATCATGATAAAAGTTGATTAATTATAATTTACTAAAGTAATTGTCAATTTTTCCCTTAAAGGATTTACTTTTCATCAAATGAGAAATAATATTTGTTTTCAGGTTACCCTCGATATTATTTTTCTTTCTACTGTTTTCTTTTCTTCCTAAATTCAAATAGCAAAGCCAAATTATAAATTAGCGTGGTACAAAAAATAAAAACTATGAAATAACTCTTGGAGGGCAAAAATCAGATGATTTTTTCATTCATTAAGAGTTATTGGCTATATTATATCAAGATCATAGGGCAAAGGTTTTTGTAACTTTGCTGTCCAGTTAGCTATCGAGCCAGATAAAACAATTCCATTCCATAATTTCAGATTTTATTTTCAAACCTTTCACTAAAGGAAGGACAATAAGCATGAAAGTGAATGGCTTAGTTTCCCCCATTATTTTCACTGGAAGGGAACGCAGCAAAAGATTGTAGATGATTTTTATCTTATGCCAAGAGAATAGGTTTGAATTTATTTTTCCTAGTTAACTAAATGAACATGCCAATTCATTCATTTATTTTCCCATACTCTGTAACTGATATCAAAAGATAAATGTAGAATATAATTGCATAGTTCACATCAACTGTGATATACTATTCCTAAATAAAAGATTGTTCTGGTTTAAGTGTAGATCTCAACAATCAGTATTCTTTTAAGAGAGGAATAAATTTAAATTAGATTGGCCATCTTGCTGGACAATTTGAAGACATATACTGATAACTCTTTCAAAATTCTATACTGTTTCAAAGCCATGCAAAACTTAATATCAAAAAAGGGAAATATAGACCAATCACATTTGTGAATACTGTTGTAAAAATTTAAATAGTAGAGTATGTCATAAACCACGGAAGCACAGTCAACTAGAGTACCAAGCAAAACTTGACCAAAGGGAGTTTATGAAGAAATAAAATAGTGGCTCATTGATTATATTAATAAATTAACACATTTGTTAATTTATTAATAGATTAATACATTTATTAATATAATCACATTAAAAGAACCTAGGAAAAATGTGATTGGTATTTTCTTTTTAAAAATTTTTTTATTTTATGTTTTCTTCTTTTTTGTTGTGATTATTTTCATAGGTCCAGTATGGATGCACATAAGCATCATACAAAAAGCATCACAAAAGTTAATTATATTCAAAACACTCAGTAAAATAGAAATTAGTAGATATACTATTAGCATAATTATACACACAGACACAAACATAAACTAACACATCTACATGAGTTTAAGGACCAGAAGCTTATTCAGTAGGAAATATAGGAAGCTTCTCTACAAACTCAGCAACAAGGTATTCAACATCTCCACTAATATCTAACAATTTATAGAAAATATTAGCTAATACAATTAAACAATAAAGATGATTAAAATTGTAAAAATAAAAAGAAAGTGTAAAACTGCCAAGAGTATGATTATAGATTTGGAAAATCCAGTAGAGGTAATTAGTAATAGTAAAAAAAAAAACTGTTGCAAATACAATTTACTAAAGTAAAAGACAGAGTAATGCTGGAGCTGGCTTTTACTAGTTTGTAAGAGTATATTGTTAAAAGTTCAGGAATTTTGTGAACCACTGAATGAATTATTGAATATTTGAAATTTTCCACACTGAGACTATTTATTACACACAAATATGCAAATAATAGAACTAAGCATAACATTGAAAACAGGTAATAAAATCAGCAAAGAAAAGTCAATTAAGTTATATGTAGTAACAAAAACTAGAATGAACATATAGTGGAAAAGAGGATCACTTTTTAACAGCAAATTAAATAACAAGAAAATCACTGAAATACAGAGCTATATACTACACAGAATTTCCTTAAAACCTACATGAGGTAGAGATTCTCAGAAGGTGGCAGGGTAGAAAGCACCACAAGTCTGTCTCTACACTTACAGAATTGCACAACTGGAATATGTCTCATATAACTATTTTATAATTTCTGAGTTTATTGCAGGCTTAAATTTTCTAAAGAAGACTTGAACTATAAAGTGAGGTTCATTTCAGCTCTTACTACTAACCCCCTACACATATTTCTGGAAATCCTGTAGAAATTTTGTTGTGGGGCAGGACACATATAAAAAATCCTATTCACCAAGTATTGGGAATCTATGCTCTGATTTTTGATTGCTGCTTTTGAATACTGAGGTGTACACAAATAAGTTGGGACCACTGAAATTGTACTTCTCCTTTTATTGCAAGCTGCTCCAACTTCAGCTGAAAGGATTTCCCAGAAAATATAAAGGGACAGAACCCTTATTTTTCCTTTTTTAATTTTTTCCCCTTTTTATCATTTTTGGAGCCAGTTGTTAAAGATTAAAATATTCAATAATAAGTACATATATGGGTAAAATTAGAAAATAACTATGCATATACAGGTAAAAACAAAAGCTTACAGAATATTTGAAAAGATGTTAACTTTATATCTCAAGCTAATCCTTGGCAAAGAGATAACCTACAACCATCCCCCACCCTAAAATAATAACATAAAGCAGAAAACTTTGGTGAAGGATAAGAATCTGATTTCCACAGTTACCGCAGCTTCAAATGTCCAGTTTATAAAAAAGACTCACAAAGCATACAAAAAAAGAGGAATGTTGGGCATTCCTCTTTAAAGGGAAAAAAAAAAAAGAGATAGTTTCTAAACAATGTACCAGATGAAAAACCTACTAGACGAAGACTTTGTACAATTCCTCAAAGTACAAAACGAAAATGTGGAGAAAGTCAAGAAAATGATGTGTGAACAAAAGGGAAATATTAATTAAAAGTTAGAAAACTTTACAAAAAAATCAATATAAAAGATAAAATATCTAAAATAAGAAATTTCTAGAGGGATTCAAAGACAGATTTTAGTAGACAGAAGAAAACATCAGTAAGCTTGAAAATAGGACAATGGCCAATACCAAATTGTACTAATAGAAAGAAAAGGTATTATTTAAAGATGATCACAGCCTAAGGGAGCTGTGGGCCATCATCACGTGACCAAGATATGCATGATAAGAGTCTCAGAAAAAGAAAGATACAGGAATAGATATAATATTTAAAGAAACAATAGCTGAAAACTTTTCAAATTTGATGAAAGGCATGCATGTACACATGCAAGAACATCAAAGAACTCCAAGCAGAAAGAACCTAAAAAAAGATTCACATCAAGACATATTAGAATCAAATTGTTTAAAGTCCAAAACAAAGAGGCTCAAAAGCATCAAGGAGGAACCAATTTGTCACAAACAAGGGATCTTTAATAAGATGATTAGCAGATGTCTTATCAAAAACTTTGATGATGAGAAGGTAGTGGGCCAATATGTACAAATTGTTAAAAGAAACACAGCAAGAATCTAGAATCTTATATCTGCCTAACCTGTCCTTCAAAAGTGAGAAAAAAATTAAGGCACTACAAGGTAAACAAAAGGGGGCAGAGCTTGTTATCACTAGACCAGCTCTGCAAGCAATAATGGAAGCAGTGTGTAAGGTGAAATAAAAGACGCTACATAATAATTGGAAACCATATAAAGACATGCATGTCTCAATAAAGATAAATATATGGACAATTATAAAACAGTATTATCCTAACAATAGTTTATAACTTAATTTTAAGTTAATTTTTGTTTTCCACATTAATAGGATAATGCAATTAAAATAATTATTAGTTTATGTTTTGGGAGACATAATATATAAGGATGCAATTTCCTGACATCAACAACTAGATCAAATATTATGTGGCTGCTTTATATATATTAAAGGCATTATCTTAAGTCAGTGAGAAAATATAAATACTTAAGAATTGGTGTTATGATAACTAGATAGCCACCCGGAAAATAATAGAATAGGATTGATTCCTCACAACACAATAGCAGAAATACCAAATATCAAATATTCAAGCCAAAAAAATGAAAATCATAAGAATAATAATATAAAAATATGGCTGAATCCTATTAAATCCTAGGAGTTAGGAAAAATTAACTAAGTTGAAATTCCAGAAACAATAAGGAAAATGAAAAACAAATTGATTATTTAAAAAACATTTTTCCAAAATAGAGCAAAGATTTAAATGTAGTAGGTAAAACTATAAGACTCTTAGAAGAAAATACAGTGGAAAAGTTTCATGACATAGGATTTGGCAATGATTTCTTGAATATAACATCAACAACACAGAACAAGAAAAGAGAAATAAAATGGACCACATCAAAATTAAATATTTAATGTCAAAAGACAAATCAAGACAGTGAAAAAGCAACTTATGTAATAGGAGAAAATATTTTAAAGTATGTCTAATATGGGGTTTATGTCCACTATACATAAAGAACTCCTACAATTCACCAAAAAAAACAATTAAAAACTTTAAGTATGAGCAAAATACTTGAATGTACATTTCTCCAATGATATAGAAACTGCTAAGAAGCATATGAAAATATACTCAACATCACTAATCATTATAGAAATGAAAATGAAAACCATAATAAGCCACTTAACCCCATTTAGATGATCATTATTAAACACACACAAACACAGCATACTCATATATAGTGAGTTAGAAATAGATATAATAAAATAATGGAAAGCATACAAACTAAATTTAATGGAAGACAGAAGGAAATAAGATGCTAAACTTTTATCTTGTTTTATTTTTGAGTAGAAGGAGATAAAACATTACTTGATCATGGTTTAGAAAGAAGTGGAAGAGAACTTAAGATCCCAAGGAATAGAGAAAAATAAAAGATACATCTAGTTTAAAAAGAAGTGGGTCAAATGAGATGAATGCTGGCAGGTTAAATTTATCCTCAACAGCGAGAATTATATTTTTTCTTTACAAGCAGGAAGAAAAGAGGTGAAATGGTTGCACACATGGATAAGATGGAATAAAGGAGGAATTAGGAAAATTTAATGTTGATGCACATTATGAATATATGGCATTAATGGTTCACAATTCTGATTCTATATTTTGAATTATTTGTTCGTTTTTTTAAAGTTAGATTCTTTCCCTATGCCGGTTCTCAAGAGATATAGTTTCTAAATGATGATAAACAAAATTTGGAACTCTTGTCTTCTTTGTATATGTTTAAGTTATGGGAATCAGTTGATTTGATGAAAGTAGGATGTCTAAATATCCCTAGGAGATTTTGATAAATAAGACCATGGTAGCCCACCATATCCAAATGTGCTAGATTTCAGATTCTCCTTCTGAAGAAAACAAAAATTAATTTACCTTGTAGTTGCAAGGTTTTTATGTATGTATGATGGAAGAATTAGTGATCTTCATTCCTATCTCAGCAAATCTTCATATCCTTGTGGCAACTTTCCATTACCATACTGTTTTCCTAATCAGATGCTAAATGCAGTTACTGAAATCTTACAGATATAATTTGCAGTGTATTTGTGTACCTCTCTGATCAATGATACATCACTGCAGTTAGGAACTTGGGCCATGGAACAAGGAGCCATGTTTGAATCTTGGCTCTACTGAAAGGAATTAGTTAGCTTGCCTTAGGCAGATAGCAAGGGAAGGGTCACCGGAGACTCCCCGGCCGTGGGTCAGTGCCTCATTCCCACACAACATAAATAGCAGCCTGGGAAAAAATTCAGGCTGCAGGCACCGATAAGGGAACTAGCACAGGGTGTTGTGCCTAGAAACATGCCCTCGGCTGCACAGATTAAAAAAATACCTTCAGCTCATTTGGAAAAAACTTTCACAAAACCCGCAGCTCATTCAGATAAGGGAACAAGGACTGGCACAGAAACGCCTTTGTCCTTTGCATAGTCCGCAGGTTCCCAGGAAAAGTTTCTTCTTTTTTTGGTGAGTATGGGCATGGTGGGCTCTAGTAGGTTCTGGTGGGCACTGTACTTTCCTTTATTAGGACTATACCTCCAGCTTCTATGAATCATCACTTCAGCCCCTGATGGGTCCCAGGCCAAAATCCCAGGCCAGCCTTTCACTTCAGCTCCTGCTAGGGCCTAGGCCAAGCTAAGCAGCATCTGTGAATCATTATTTCAGCTCCTAATTGGTCCTGAGCCAAGATCCACGGGCAAGCTAAGTCAGGCGTTGGCTAAGACAGCCTGCAGACTAAGCACATTTTTTCCCCTTTCCACTCCATAAAGCAGGCCCCATAGTGTGTACTGCCATTCGGTACACCCTCTCTACTGGCAGAGAGCTTTCTTTTTCTTCTCTTCTTCTTCTTCTTCTTCTTTTTTTTTTTAATTTTGGAGACAGTGTCTCCCTTGCCACCCAGACTGGAGTGCAGTGGCACAATTTTGGCTCACCGCAACCTCTGCCTCCGGGGTTCAATCAGTTCTCCTGTCTCAGCCTCCCGAGTAGCTGGGATTACAGGTGCCCACCACCATGCTCAGCNTTTAGTTATTTACTTTATAGACTAAAACATTATGGTTTTATAAATTGCCAAAAATATCCTCTTTTGACTCCATGCCTTCCTTTACCTCTCATGATCATTTACTTTTAGTCTCTGAGACATATCTTATTTTCTCTTCAGTTTCTAGATCATAATTCTCAATCCCCATTAAGATGGAAATCTTTGAAATTTCCATAAATCTTTTTTATTACTATACTGTTGAAGAGAACACTGGAAATTTACGGTTCTCTGAGGTGTTTCCAGTTGTCAATCATGCTACTTGAATCCTACTTTTCAGGGACTGTGTTTTAATCATAGTTCCAATGTGCTGTTAATTATTTAATTGACTACCTCTCCTATCATTTGTAAATTTCTTGAGGGATGGAACTTATTTTGTTCATTTTTAGAACGCCAGCTCTGCACAATGTTTAGTACATTATAGATACTCAAACATTTTTTGAAAAATTAAGTGAATGAATGAATGAATGAATGATATTGCAATTTCACTCTTGGCTTAGGAGATAGACCCAAATACTTGTTGACAGGCAGTGGCATTGGTTGCTGACAAAGAATATTCTTTTCTATTGTTTTACAGAAATCCTTTTGGGGATGTAAAGTAAATGCTGCATTTGTATTTTGATATTAATGGCATAGATACTCTCTTAAGCAAACACCCCTTAAGGAATCCTCTAGATTAACTGACACTCCCCATCACCTGTCTAGAATGTGCTAGGCCTGTTACATGCATTGTCCCATTTAATCCACATTCTCCCCATAATATTAAAAAAAATTGATGCATAATAGATATACATAGTTTTAGGGTACATGTGATAACCTAATATATTCAGTTTCTGGGCACGCCTTTAATAGGCCTGCACACCTTGGCTTTTCTCACTTGAGTTGTCTGCTTGCTGACAGTCAAGCTCTGTTTGTTCCAAAACCTTTTAGTGTCAACTGTAGTTAATAAGGAAATTATGTCATTTAATTAAGATTGTATAAACTTGGCTAATGTTAAATATCAAAATCAAGAAGGTTATTTTTTTCTGAGAAAATTAAGTTGATTCTTTCAAAAGATATAATGAAAAAAATACTAAAAAACTGCTTACAAATTAGATTTGGGAAGAGAAATATGTAGTCAGATAACTTCAGATATACTCTTGGATTCTAGCTCCATTGATTGGCTGATTGATTGACTGATTTTTTGACAGAGACTTGCTCTGTTGCCAGGCTGGAGTGCAGTGGCATGATCTCTGCTCAGTGCAATCTCTGCCTCCCGGGTTCAAGCGATTTTCCTGCCTCAGCCTCCTGAATAGCTGGGACTACAGACGCATACCACCACACCCAGCTAATTTTTATATTTTTTGTAGAGACAGGATTTCAACATGTTGGCCAGGATGGCCTCAATCCCTTGACCTCGTAATCTGCCCGTCTCAGCCTCCCAAAGTGCTGGGATTGCAGGTGTGAGCCTGTGCACCCAGCCAACTTTTCCTCTTTAGCTTATTAAACTTTTGCTCCAATTTCATCTTTGTGTCCGTCACGATCCTTAATTTTCTTGGAGTTAGAACAAAGAACTCCGGCTGTTATCTCAGACAATGAAAAACTTGCACTACTACTTACTAGATCATGTTACTGTGGTTAAGTTAACCTTCTATGCTTCAAGTGTCTATTTTATAAAGTAGAGATCATAATATTATCTACCCTTTTGGATATGGTGAGAATAATATTTAGGGTATTTTCTAAAAGATAGTTAATAATATCATTTTCCATACCATATATACTTCAGCAGGACAGAGTTCAAGCCAGTTTTTGCTTACTATTACGGGCATAGGTATAGCAGAAAAGCTGAACTGCATTTTACTTCAATTATATGTGTTAAGTAAATTAATCCATGAATGATTAATGTGTATTATAGCCAGTAGCTATCATTTATGGTAATACATGTCAGGCACTATACAACCCATATTATAAACTTGATTAAAATCCATGAGTCAGTAGAAAATTTTCAGCATTTTCAGATTAGGAAATTGAAGCTCACAGACTAAATGATTTGTTTTAACGTCCCTCAACTATAAAGAAACAGAGGTGGAAGTCAAAGGCAGATTCGTTTGACTTTAAAGTGTTTTCTAATTTCATAATATTGTGTTCCTCTTCAATCCATCCAAGAAGGGCCCCATTAAGTAAAAGTAACATCACAGCTAACCATTCCCTTTGAGACTGTGACTTATGGAACATTATTTTAATTCTTTCTTGAAATATTGACTGTCTTTAAAATTCCCTAGTCCACAGATTATTAAGAACAAAAAGAGCTATGAATCTGTAAACATAAAATACTCAGATTCAATTAAACACTTACTTTTAATTAACAAATCTTTATTAATGTATTGATGATTCACTAAAAATAAAATACATTTAAACTGCTCTTTGAGAGATGAAAAATAATTTTTGTTTTTGGTATGCAAGATGTTATATTTTTCTACTTGCATTAATGCACCGATATGTAGAGTTAGGTATTTTTTTGATATTTTCCCATAACACGCAAGTATTCAAAAGAATACTCCAAATGGGTTAAACAGTTTCCTTTTGTAAGGTGTTTAACTAAATTATCATGCAATTATGTAGTATCTGTTAACTTTCTTTTGTCAAAATATAGGTATAATTAGTAAAAATATATTTTTAAAATATGCATTTGGGGCTGGGCGTGGTGGCTCATGCCTCTAATTCCAGCACTTTGGAAGGCTGTGACAGGCAGGTCACCTGAGGTCAGGAGTCTGAGACTACCCTGGCCAACATGGTGAAACCCTGTCACTACTAAAAATTCAAAAACTGACCAGGTGTGGTAGTACACACCTGTAATCCCACTTACTTTGGAGGCTAAGGCAGGAAAATCGCTTGAACCCAGGAGGGGGAGGTTGCAGTGAGCCGAGATCGTGCCACTGCATTTCCAGCCTGGGCAACAGAGCAAGGCTCTGTCTCCAAAAAAAAAAAAATAAATGAATACATAAAATAAAAGTAAAAATAAATAAAATATTGTAATATTTTTATTTATATGTTATTTTAACATAACATTTAATTTTTTTTTGTAGTCATCTCTAGAATAAAATTTAATAATTTATATTTTCTCAAATGTTGATTTTATTGATATGTTTTTATTTCTCTATAGCTATGTATCATATATTTTATATATTATTCTAAATGGTCTTCATTTAAATCATTGCAACATTTTATTTATTTTTATGCTTTCATTGAATCAGTTCTTGAATACATGTATCATATTTAACAGTAGTAATGTTTTATTCTACAGTCATTCTTTTATTATTATTCTTCCCAACATCTTGTGTTTCTTGCGATTGATTTTGATATTTTTGCAATATATTTGGGTTGAATAAATTTTAAGTGTATTCGACATTTGTTGGTTTGCAGGTAAATATTTCAATACTATGAACTAAACTTAATTATGTGTTGGTAACTTCCCATGTATTTGAGATGTATTCTCTTTTATACTGCTTTAGAAATAATTGAAATATAATTTTTGGTTTCCTTTTTAGCATGACTACTCAAGAGACTTTTCTTAGTGTTTCTCCTATGAGTATAATTTTCAAATAAAGTTATTGAAACATATGGCATAAATAAGCCAAAATTAAAATGATCCTTTCTTGGCCCTACACTTGGTCCCACTCATCAGATGTAACAAACAGGAAATCTAAAATTTTTAAATATTCCTGTTTTCTCATTCTTTTGGCTTTTGATGTTAATCACATTAAAATGTACAATTGTTCAATTTCTTGATTGTGAATTTTGTTAACATCTTAGTTATGGGAAATAATGAATTTATTCCATCACATTTAAAACACTTCCCTGTTATTTTCTACAAATTTTATTCTCAAACTAATGTTCTAGTAAATCAACTCTCTACTTTCAGTTTGTTCATTGGACACTCTTTGGTAACTACAAGGAGCAAAAGTAAAAATGAATGACACACATCATTACAATTGCTTGTAAACCAAGACCTTTCTCAAAATCTATTAGGTGAACAACAACTATTAGACATACAGTATCCAGGTTTCACCTAGAGTATAGTCCTTATGCACCATTTGCTTTGCCGTTAGATTTTAAGACTCTACTCATTGCCAATGTTGACATTTTACCCGACACAGTTCAGTGAGCCTCTTTTATACATCTATAATACAATTAGATTGATCTGTTGTATTCTAGATTCCATCTTTGAATTCCCTCAACTTCCTAAATTACATTTTTTTCAATTTGCATGCATTAAAGTTTGTGCTTTAAAGGTCAACTGGCATTGGCCACATGCATTATTTCATGTATTGGCAATTACAGCATCATACAGAACAGTTTCATCGTTCTAAAAAAAATTCTGTGTGCTTCACCTATTCAACCCTTTTCATGCTGCCTAAGTCTCTAGTATTCACTAATCATTTTATTGTCTCTACAGTTCAACGTTATCCATTAAGTCATATAATTGGTATCATACAACATATAGTATTTTTTGACTGGCTTCTTTCACTTAGTAATATGTATTTATGGTTGCTTTATGTGTTTTTATGTATTGGTAGTTCAACTCATTTATTTATGTGGCCAAATAATATTTTATTGTGTAATGAACCACAACTTATAAAACCACTGGCCTACTGAAGGATATTTTTGTGCTTCTAGCTTTTGACAATTATAAATAAACCTTTGAATTCATGATTTTGTGTGGACACAAATTTTGAAGTCAGTTGGATAACAGAGAGAAATGTTATTGACGGGTTAAAAAAAAAAAGTATGTTATGTTTTTAAGAAACTGCTAAACTGTCTTTAAAGTGGCTATATAACTTATATTTCCAATTAGCAATAAATGAGAGTTCCTGTTGAGTTATATCCTTGCCAGCAATAGATACGATGATTTTTTTTAGAAGCTAACCACCTACCTGTTATATTTGCAGTACGATCATTGATTACCTGAAACACACCATCTACTAATGCATATAAGACGGTTTTTTTTTTTCTTTTAAGTTTATACCTTCTTCCGAACCATCTTGGAAATAATTGATTTTTCTTCTGGAGATTGTTGCAGTAGATTTGGTGTTCTTTTACCAGATATTTTCTTGATTGTCTTCAAATTTTCTGGTCTACTGCTTATTTATTTCCTTATTTTAAAAACTCCATTATCATTTTGTTCTTTTAGCATTTCTGTTCTCTAAACTTGAACTTCTAGAGGATGCAAAAGATGATGTTTCTGATCTGTATATGTCCGAGAACCAAATGTAACCCTGATATGAAAACCAGACAAAGATACTATGCAGAAAGAAAATTAAAGACCAATATTACTAAACAAAAAAGACATGAGAATTCTAAATAAATTATAAACAGATTGAGAAGTTAAAAATAATTTTCTAGCAATGTTTACATTGCTTTTTGAATGAAACAATATATTAAGACAATTCAACACAGAATCAAAACTGATAGTGAATTTAAAAAGTTTTAAGACACTCACACTAAAGTTTTTCTTTTCTGACCTATGAAGGAGTACAAGAAGATTTCCCTAAACAAGTAAAGAATATCTATCAAATACCTACAACAAACATCACTCTTGATGATAAATATTTGAAAATAGGCTCTCTATATATCAGATTAAATAATTGCACCTTGAGTGACCACCGCTATTCACCATTATCTTGAACTTCCTTATCCAGAAAACATTAACTGAATTAAAATTTTAAAAAGCAGAGAAGATAAAAAAAACCTTATTTTTGGAAAATATATGATGACTTTGGCAAATGAATTAATCTCAATCATTCTAAATGTATAATTTATAGATAAGTTAATGGTCACACATAATTCATGAGTGCAGCCACTGTGCTAAGTATAACAATAAGTATAGTGTATAAGATAAAAGAAAATAACTATAAATTTTAATATAGAATTAATATTTAGTTAAAAAATAATAAACATCTATATAGTTTTAAAGTAATGCTGTTAATAACTCTTGGGTCCGAAAGGAATCTGAGTAAAAATGTCCAAGACTAGAGTTATATCATCTATTGCTACATCTATATCTGTATTTATTTCTTTATTTTTACCTATATGTTTAGAGTCTTGATTAAAGATCATCTTGGTAAGGCAGGAAGAAATGGCAGAGAAGAGGGATAAGAAGGAGCTCTTAGTTAGGCACTGTGGAACTTAACTCTATTCCTCAAAAGAGACTGAGAAAAAAGAGAGTGATGACATGGGAAGAAAACCAGGACATATTATATCATATATGAAAAATATTTCAAGAATTTGTGGTTAACTGACAAACTGTAATGTGAAGTTGAGTAAATCAAAGGCAGATAATTGACTACTGGATCTGATAAGATGTTGTAGTTAACATTAAAAAGAACCATTTCTGTATGGTGGTGGGTTGGGTACTTCTATAAATCATATAAATGGCAATAACTTATTTTCCATATCTGGCCATCCTAGTTGGGTACTTCTATAAATCATATATATGGCAGTAACTTATTTTCCATATCTGGCCATACTAGCAGCTGGAGCTAGTATGTTCTGATATTGTATTGGAGATAGAAAGAATATGTGGTAAGAAATATCTTAACCATGTTATTAGCTGACACATGATTTTCTTTCTGGGATATATATTGTATACTTGATCCAACATTATGTTGTTTGAATTAAAGATAGCACTATGTTTCATCAAATGTAAGATTCTGCCAATCAATCGAAGGATGTACCATTATTATATGTACGACTAAGAATGAAAAAAAAAAAGAAAAGCAAACAATCCAAACCTTAGCGAGTAAAATTATGGCAATAGCATTACTTATAAGACATATACCAATAACAGAGTTGTTAATATGTAGGGGAAAATTGAATCTTTAAACTGATAAAATACTGAAAATCTCCTTCCTAATAAATTGAGATTTTATTTTGTACTAAGCAAAGTCACAAAGAAATCAGAAAAACATGAATAGCTCCAGTCAAGTGATTATGCCTTAGCAGTTAGGCAATAATAGAAGACTAATTCCTACTATTGAATATAGATCCATTAAAGAGATAAAGACTATTTGGTGTTTATCATATAGATATTTGAATCTTTTGCTGCATTTATCTTGCTTTAGTGCCTGCTTATGATTCATACATAGTATATATTTTAAAATTTAATCAATATTTGTATTATGTAATTGGCATTATGTAATTAATATTTGTATATAATCATTGCAAACATGGTGAATTTAAAACAAAGATGAGCTCATTTGAAATTTTTATTTTTGGGTCACTGAAAGATAATTTGATAAAAACCATAACAAATATTTAAAACTTGGCAGTTCTAAGAATAAGTTTGTTAGCAAAAATTGACATAATTAGCAGGATGCTTGTACATGATGAAAAGCATTTTCTCTTTTCTTCAGACAAAGTCAGTAATGTTTTAAAGTGATGGCCAATTTCCCTCTTTCTTTCTCTTTTTCTCTCTCCCTTTCTCTCTCTTCCCTCATGTCATCATAGTGAGATCTACCTGAATGGCATTAAAAATTAAATTTAAAAAGAATATTGATTTGAGTTGGTCTCACATAGTCTTGGGTCTGTGATATGAATGGGAATTCTGTTAGAAGTAATGAAGTCTGAGATTTTAGACAAAAAATACATTTTATTACATCTTTGAAGAATATTTTAAATGCTAACATTATCTTTATTATTTCCTTTGATACTTGATTTACTTTTCCCATAGTTTCTAAGTAACTTTGTTACCAGGGTCTCTGGATTTCCAGTTATTACTTTGTTAGTTTTTAATAGAATGAACATTGCCACAAGCAATGTTAATCTAATGTAAAACTTTAAGAAAATAATATATGTGGAAATCTGCATATTAAAGCTTTGGAAGTATTTCAAATTCAGCATAGTGTTTCTCACTTACCACATATTTTAAAGTAAGAAAATATAATACTTAAATGGATTTATACATTGAGGTATTAGATAACATATCTCATAAAAATTAGTACAAAATGTATTGAAAGCATGGTTTAATGGAGAGAATTGTCCTCTTAGATTATATATTTAAAGTGCTATGTTTTTGCTAATGGTTATATAACCAGAAGGTTTATTTCAGTTACTTAGGACCTCTAGATGATTAGTCCAGAAGAAATCTGAAATCTTTCTATCTACCTATCCATATGTGTGGAAATGTTTTAATGTCCTTGAAAGAACATATACTAATCATATATTTTCATCGAGGTAGACTTTTGAGTAGAAAGAAGCACAATAATGATAACTTCATAGGATTAAGGATCAGGAAATATATTTATGATTTACAGATTATCAGTAGAATAAGTAAATAAACTAATATGAATCTATTTGGAAAGAGAAATAGTGGCCTAGTAACGATTTTTAAAGAAAAGTTTGTCTTGAAAATAAATTTTATCTTACAGTAAAAAAAAAAAAACCTATCTGATAAAGAAAAGGAGAAAAACTAATTGTGAATGATATTTCAAGAGAAGGAAATAAGACAGGATTAGGCAATAGTAGAGATGACCTCAAACAGTCCTGCTTTAAAGTTCAGAAGGGCAGAATATGGGGAGAAGTGAAGTAGACATGTTTTTAAACATGGTAAAATGTATCTCATGGTTATCATCAAAATTTTATAGAAGGGAAAATGAAAATAAATGCCACTTTTTATAAAGTATGTATACATATGTTTGTATATGTGTATTTGCATATGTGTATATAGAAAAATTTGCTTACACATGTTACATGGTTCCATTATAGGCTTTGTAGGAAAATTGAAGATGATTTCTATTTTGACTATAAATCTTGCTAAAAATATGTTTAGGGATTTCAACTGTTTATGTGTCCCAGACATGTGACTCTGATGGAAGGGAGCATGTTTGAACTCCTGACCTGACTGTAGAATATGGAATACCTTTTCAGGGCTAAATTATGGTAAACATAGTAAAACTAGTTGATGACATGAAAATAAATTTAAATTTGGATGTGAATGTTTATTTTATTATAAGTTTACACAAAATAAACATTGAGAAGAAGCAGGTGAGTGTGATAGAAGTAAGCTCAGACAACATGTATGTTCCAAGAGAAGGATTTACAATTTTATCCTAGAGGAAAATGAAACTTATGAGTGATTTCTCTCTTTGATATTCCTCAATTCATATTTTTAGGATATCAACCTAGAAGCAATGGGAAAAATGGAATAAATAACATCTTGTACAATTCTTGGTAGCAAAGTTGCCACACTGCCATAACAATGTACTTGAAAAGTATTTCACAGGGTAATAAGAAACACATTTCTTATTCAATAATTTTTTTCATACATTTGTTGAATATTTTGGAGGGACATACTGTCTAAGCAAGCTTTTAAGATGAATTTATATAAATGTTTTTTGCATAATCAATGATTTTTGATACATTATTTTTATAAAATAAAACCTAAGAAAAAGAAATGATCATAATTTATGTAACTATGACATCAATTTGAAAAATCTGCTTTTTTTTCAAATACATGCTACAAATTATAGGCCATTTTGAATGCATTAAATTTCTGGTTTTGAAGTTCATGGTGATTTTTTTCAAGCAGAAGAGGAATGTTTTCAATTGGCAAAGTGAGTCTAAGTGGTTTGAGAAGCTTTACAGAGAAAAATAATATGCCAGAGATGACAATTTGTCTAGGTGGTGAAATCAATGAGAAACTGGATTGTAAAACTCAGGCATTGGTTTTCTTAGAGCATTATTCTTTCTGTACTAATCTGTCTCTAGATCTAAATTAGGACAAATGTGAGAGGCTAATCATCTGATGAAACTGAAGATAAAACATCACATCATCTCTTTCTTTCATTGTTGCCATTATGTATTCTAGAATATGTATGTTCCAAAATTTACCCCTACTTTATGTTACAAAAATAATATATGATATCATATATCACATATTATCACATATATCACATATGTAAAATTCCCTGTCTGTCTTTCTCTATGTCTGTTTTTCTCTCTCTCTGCATCCCTCTTTCTTTTTGTGTGTCTCTATGTGTGCTTAAAGCAAAAACAACAAATAATAATGATATTTAGATAACCTAAGTGTAAAATTAGAATGAAAACATTAATATGAGTTGTGATGGTTAAAACTGAGCGTCAACTTGACTGGATTGAAAGATACAAAGTATTAATCCTGCGTATGTGTGTGAGGGTGTTGCCAAAAGAGATTAACATTTGAATCAATGAGCTGAGGAAGGCAGACCCACCCTTAATCTGATGGACATAATCCAATTAGCTGCCAGTGAATATAAAGCAGGCAGAAAAATGTGAAAGGGGAGGCTGCCCAGCCTACGTCTTTCTCCCATGCTGGATGCTTCCCACCCTCAAACATTGGACTCCAAGTTCTTCAGTTCTGGGACTTGAACTGGCTCTCCTTGATCCTCAGCCTTGCAGACAGCCTATTGTGGGACCTTGGGATGGTGTAAATTAATACTTAAGAAACTCCTCTTTTCAGACACACACACACACAGTAATTGGATATATATATATATATATATGGATATATAGTAATTAGATATATATATGGATATATATATGGATATAATTGGATATGTATATATATATATATCCAATTACTTCTGTCCCTCTAGAACCCTAATGCAGATTTGCATTGATTCCATCAACTGGAATTTAAGATTGCCACAAAGACACTATGGGCTCCTCCTAATAAGAAGAGAGTTACAGTGCTGCTGGGGTGATTGACTCGGCCTATCAAGATGAAATCAGTCTACTACTCCATAATGGAGGTAAGGAAGAGTATGCATGGAATACAGGAGATCCATTAGGGTATCCATTAGACTATCACTATGTCCTGTGGGTAAGGTCAATTGGAAACTACAAAAGCCCGATTCAGGCAGGAGTACAAGTAGTCTGGACCCCTCAGGAATGAAGGTTTGTGTCACTCCACCAGGAAAAAAAAGCATGACCTTCCGAGACGCTTGCTGAGGGCGAAGGGAATACAGATGGGTAGTGGAAGAAGGGAGTCATCAATACCAGCTACAACCACGTGAACAGCTGCAGACACAAAGACTGTAACTGTCATGAGTATTTTCTCATTTTGTTAAAAACATGTTTGTGCTTGTATACACCAAGAAAATATCTTCATTTTATTCCCTTTTGCTTTATCATGTGACATAAGGTTTATTGACTTCATATTAGCATTTAAGTATTTTTAACTTTGTGTAATAGTATTTGGATTGGGGATTGGTGCACTTCCGATTGTATGAAAGATACTTGTATTATGTTAGGCATAATTATGACCTTATTATTGTCTTTATTTGAAGATAATGTATGATTGCAGGAGATGTGTATGGTTTCAAGTTGACAAACGGTGGACTTGGGATGGTAAATACTGTGCGTCAACTTGACTGGATTTAAGGATACAAAGCTCTGTTATCTGCTAACATACTTAACCTTTCTTTTTCAAATTACACTTAACTTTTACATTAGCTTTGCTAGTGAATTACCTGAATTAGCTGTCCTATCGTAGGAATATATGGAAACAAGTAAACTGTGTTTTTAGGACTTCAATCATATTAGCAGAAGTTGATGGCGCCTCTTCTCTAATACTTTAAGGTACAGCAAGTAGATATGATAGTAGCGAGATTTTGAACCATCTGTGGACCAATTGAGAAGGATAATGGAGAAAAACTTTAAGAAAAACTTGAGTTAAACACTCTATACAATTTTTCAATAACAATTTAATAATACAATTAATGTAGAAAGTGACACTTTATTTATTTTTCATGTGTTTTTTCTCCTAATCACTCATGTTATTCATGTTTTTATTGTTTACGTGTAACTTAAAACAGCTGTTCTTTTAGTATGCTTTATATTTTAATATAGCATTTTTATACCTGTAACTGATGTATGGCAACTGAATTAGTCAGGGTTCTCTAGAAGGACAGAATAGGAGATATTTATATGCATACAGGAATTTATTAAGAATTAACTTACTTTCTCTTCTATATTGACTAAATCAAACCACTCTCCTTCCCAGATTCCCTTGTATCTAGATGTGGACCTGTTTTTGGATTTTGGCTGGTGAGATATATGTCAAAGTCTGGGGAAGGCTTCTGAGAATGTTTTGTTTATGAAATAGGTTGAATTGGGTATACCTTTGGCCTATTGCTCTTCTTCCTGCCCCGAATATAGAAATGAAACATTCATCTTGAAATCAGGATAATAAAAGCCATATGCTACGGATGGTAGAGCTCAAATGAGGAAAATAATTTATTTTCTAATAAACATCTTTTGGTATTTGAACTAACCTTTGGTTACTACCTCTAGAATTCTTGCATGGTGAGAAAAATAAAGCCTTTACTTGTTTAAGACATGGTTAGTTTTTTTTTGTTGTTGTTTTCTTTTGCTCATGGGAAACATTCCTTATTTTTATAATACATTAAGGGTCTAGAGATCCTGTAACGTAATTTGTACTTAAAATATTTCAGCCTTCCTCTAACCCCTCTACTGACTGACTACAAGAAGAAAAAGAAGTCATAAAACAACTAATGAAAATTTAAAAATTATCCATATGGCATAGTTAAGCTTTGAAAGAAAATAGCTTGTTACTTTGTAGAGCTGAACTAAGAGTAGCAGAAACTCTCAGGGCAATTGTTGTTTTAATAGCAATCCATTTTAAAGCAGAATACTGCTGTTCCACACATCACAGCAATCAATCAAGTGTTCTAACTCCTTAATAAATCATGAGCATTTTAGTAAGGAGATGAGACATACGTTTTACAATTTGCCATTTCTACTGAAATCTCAGAAAATTCTTCATTAAGCAACTCAAAGTTCTCCCTTTTCAGTTCATACATCTCTCATTTTCTTCCGAGTGGCCCTGAAAATCACCTTTCATGCCTAAGCCATTCATTCAGCTGTGACTCCAATTCTGCCAAAAATTAGTTATTGCCTATTGTTTCCAAATCATGTTCACAACTGAGGCAGGGGAGGAGGGGAGTGTGTATGTAGAGGATGAATCTCAGTTTACTCCAAGTGCAATGAAATGGAAATGAAATAAATAGGAACTATTTGAAATGATCATTATTTAATAAAATTATGCATTGTTATAACAACAAGAAAAATTACTTATAGTAATTCTGTCAAACCTAATAAAACTGTTTCCTCAGTGGATCACATTTTGCTATCAAGAAGCAATTTAATATTACTATATCAGATAACATTAGTACATAACTGTCAAAGAAATTCAGAGCTGGATATTAGTAAAAGTGGTAAAAACAGATGTTATTCACAACTATTGCAAAAGGGGGAAAGAGATCTCTGTACAGAAGTGGCCCCAGCTTTAAATACAGCATAGACATGTGGATATTGGTAGCCAAGGAACAGAGTGGTGATCAGTGCATAGGAAATTACTAAGAGGAAACATCAAGGCAAAGGATTATGCTGGCTTAATCAAACTAACAGGATTTTGCTGAAGATGGGCCAGGGTGACCAGACATCACTTGGGGAATACTGGAGAAAGAGGAATTCCATTAAGTATCTAGGATGATCACTTATGGAAGATTAGAGATTCTGGCTAAAAGAACTTAGCACATTTTTGCTAAAATTGTATTTCACAAGGACATGCACAGATAGGGAGAGGGCAATCTTCAGCAGTCTGAAGTTCTATCAATCTATGTCAGAATTTAGCAAAAAAAGATGCAGGTAGCAAAATAAAATTGCCTAAGCCTGTGCTTCCTTTTCAAATTATAAGTGTGTGGGTACAGGAAAATAAAAACATTTTAAAATTCAAAGGTTTTAAAACTGAAAGCCGCTGCTAAGCTATGCTGTGCCGTGCTGTGCCATGCTGTGCTGTGCCATGCTATGCTAAGTGAGTGAGGCTATGGACAGCTGCACCACCATTGCCTATTTAGAAGTTTGATTTTAAAGAGACATTTGAATCCTCTGTAACTTGAAATTTTTTTAAAAAAAATCAACTATGTATATGTGTTTGGATACTGTCAGCTCTTTTAAGTAAAATACATGTTTGTCTCACTTTCCTTGTGTCTGTGTTCTGGGCTTAAATATTTATTTTTATTTCTGTTTAACTTTTTCCATCTTTGAGAATAAAATATAATATTATCAGTCGGTTCATTGATAAGAGCATCTTGAATGAAAATTGATGGATTCATGCAATTAGAGAAGGGGTTTGTTTATTATTACTGGTCCCAAAACAGAACTCCCCATTTTGTGACAGCTCAAGGGATATCTTTGCTCTTATTTTTGGAGGGGCTTTTGTTGAAACTTGGCAGGGGAATAGGCAGCAAACAAAGATGCGCATTTTCACATATAAGCAGATCCTATTGAAGTCACTCAGGGAACATTCATTGTAGAGTTTTTCTAGTTTCTAAAATGCATATGCTAACCCACAGTAACACACTCTGGTTTGGTGCTTATATTTATAAAACATGTTATCAGGAATCTATATCTCTACTTTCCTTCCCATGAGGCAAGGGGGTTTAAGATAGGATTTAGTTTGTTCTTTCCTATTTAGAAAATTGCTAAATGATAGAAATGATCAAATTTTAAAAATTAAGGGAGGTAGTGAAAGGAAATTTCTTTTAAAGCTTTTCCAATGTGTCAGGCACATGCTTGGTACACTACACACATCATCTCATTTAATCCCTAAAATAAATATCTAAGGTTAGATGAATGACACCACTTTTAGATGATAAAATTGAAGCTAAGCAGAATTAAGTGATATTGTTCATGATCAATGGCTATCAAATTACAATGCTGGAATTCAAACCTCTACTTGTTTTATTCTGAAATCCCTCATCCACGGTGTGTGTGTGTGATGTTGAATGGAAGGCAGAGCCAGGAGAGGGCTTATGATTAATTGTGCCTTTCTGAGCTCTAGAAATTCTAGGATGCTGGGTAATAGCAAAACCATTATTTCCATTTCATATATTTAACTCTTATGAAATATTTGGTCTTAAGAAAATATTCTACTACAAAACAAATGTAAAATTTATCACAGTAATGTACGTACCGATTTTTTTTAAAAAAAGAAAAAGAATACATAGCTGTGAAGAAGCTGGTTTTTTTTTTACCTTTATCACAATTTTCTCGTTTTTCAGTATGTTTATTGTTAGTTGATTCATTTCTTTCTCTATAATGTTTCACATATGCACATTTTATGGTGCATTTCTGTAAGTAAGAAATTTCCAGATTCACAATGAAAGTAAGCAGCAACATCTGTGATCTCACTTAGGAACACTGGAAGAACATAGTTCGAGGCTGGGTCATCAGCTCGAAAATGCCACTGAGGACAACTCTCTTCCTCCAGTTTCAGCGTCACCAGCCTGTGTTCGTTGTTCGCCTCATCTTTTGGTCTGTGTTCACAGAGTGACTACCATAATTCTAGTGTCACATTTTTTCACTGGGTCTGAAGGCAGGAAGCAAAAGACAGGTCAAAAAGTCTTTCTCCTTTCTAAGTTTTGTCTCTTTAACTAGAAAGAAAACCCTCCTCACAAGCAGCAGAATAGACATCTTTCTACCTCATTGAGTAGGCTGTGGTCACGTGGACATCCTTAACCATGTAGGATTAGAGAATGGCAGTTCTTCACCTTAGCCTACAATGTGAGATGAATAAAAGAGAAGAGGATTGGGAATGGTTGTTTTAGCCAACTAGCAATTACAGTAAATTTTTCTCAAATATTCTTCTCTAAATCATGTAGAGATTTTAAATATAACAAAAAGATGAAGATGTGGTATAGAATGGTCACTTTACAATTGTGGATAAAATTATATATTTATTATTTATTATTTTTCACCTGTCTAGCTCAACAGTAATTTAGATTATCTTTTTTTTTTTTTTTTTTTTTTGAGACAGATCTCACTCTGTCACTCAGACTAGAGTGCAGGTGTGGAATCTTGGCTTATTGCAACCTCCACCTCTCAGGCTCAAACGATTCTCCTGCTTCAGTCTCCTGAGTAGCTAGGATTACAAGCGCATATGCCACTACTGCCTGGCAAATTTTTGTATTTTTAGTAGAGATGGGGTTTCACCATGTTGACCATGCTGGTCTTGAACTTCTGACCACAAATGATCCACCCTCCTTGGCCCCCTAAAATGCTGGGATTACAGGCATGAGCCACCATGCCTAACCCAATTTAAATCATCTTTAATGTTGCTAAGTAAAGATTTACAATTTTCTATTTAATCTCTATGTTATTAGGCTTAGCTATACATATGCATTGATATTATATAGTACACATTTAAAATTTAAAGGTTACATATAACCTTTAAATTTCTGTATAAATTTCTGTGTTTTCTGTATATATTTCAGTAGATAGATATGACAGAGAGGAAGCACATATGTACTCAATGTGTTTATTACTGTGATTGGTATATATTTTAAGTGTCACATCCTGTCTGTAGTTGATAATAGTGGAACTGATTTTAACATATAATTTCTATTTAGCCACTTTGCTTAACTATTTTAATAATTCTAAAATTCTTCTATAGATTTAAAACGGTTTCATGTAAACAATCATACTATCTATAAAGTTTTTTTTCTTTCCTCTAAAGCTTTACACTTCTTACCATGTCTTATTGTCTGATAATTTTACCTGGTTTTAATGTATTGGCTAATATAACCAATTCAATTTTCAATACAAGTGAAGAGCCATTGACACTGTTATGGGTTGAACTGTGCCCCCCTTCAAATAAGTTAAAGTTCTGACCCCTGGTACCTGCAACCATGAATTTGTCTAAAAATGGGGTCTTTGCAGATATGATTAGGTTAAATGAGGTCATAGGATTGGCCCTAATCCAATATGACTGGTGTCCTTAGATAAAAAGAAGAGACAGAGACACAGACACAAAGGGGAGAATAGCACCTGAAGATGGAGGCAGAGATTGGAGAGATAGGCCTACAGGACGAGGGATGCCAAGACTAGCTGGCAGCATTAGAAGCTAAATGAAAGCTATAACAAATTCTCCCCTAAAGGCTTCAAAGAGAGCATGGCCTTGCCAACAATTGATTCTGGATTTCTTGCATCCAAAACTGTGAAAGAATAAATATCTGTTGCTTCATGCCACACAGTATGTAGGACTTTGTTACGATAGCCGAGGAAGCTAACCCTCACACCATTCAAGACATTTCTATGGGAATGTTTCTAAAATTATACTATTAAAAGGAAAGCTTGCCTTGACAAATGTGAAAGTATTAATTGCTTCTAACAAGATTCATTTGATAATTATTATCAAATAACACTAAATTAGTGAGTTAGAAATAAGATATTTGCATGGTCTCAAAATATGTCTCCACAGAATACTTATAATTATGATGAGAAATTGATCAACTTTAGTTAAAAACGTGGCAGAGGCCACCATACCCAGTGATCAAGTTAACATCACCAGATATCATGAGTCTCCTGACGTGATACAGAGAGAAGGACACAGTGCCACTTTTGTGGAATTTCTTCCAAAAATGCACAAGAAAAATCACAAGAGAACATCAGACCAATTTAAATCAACATGCATTATGCAAAATAAATACTGGACTATCTTCAAAAGTTTCATAATCATGAAAGACACAGAGATACTAATGAACTCTTACACACTGGAAGGTATTAAAGAGAAATAAAAGGAAATCCAGTGTGTAATCCTGGATTAAGTCACCTTCTATTCATAGTTTACTAGGTTTACTTTTTTAAAATCATGAATATGTGTTATAATTCATCATTTATTGATGTCATCGTCATTTTTTCTCCACTGATATTACTAACAATAATGCTCACATTTATAAATTTTATAATGTTAATCCATATTGGATTGAATTCAATTTAGTTGGAATAGCTTTGTATCTATTATACATGGCTGCAAATGATAAAATATTATATTTGATAGGGATATTTTTATTCATGCTTATTAATGAAATTGATCTTTAATTTTTTTATTTTTATACTATTTTTCCATGATTTTATAACAACATTATACTAATCTACAAATAATAAAGTAAGTGCAACTTTTTCTATCTCAGAGTTTTATATAACTGAATTTAGCTAATCTTTGAAAATCTGAGAGAACCACCTACAAATCTCTCAAGGCATAATCTTTTCCTTCTTTTAACGTCTTGAAATGTGATAACTTGTTTAATTCTATAAGATTCTTTAGTCTTTTTATTTCTTCAGTATACTTCAAGTTTAATTATTAAATTTTTTTTCAATCCATTTAGAAATTCAAAATTTTTTCATAAAATTATTTTATTTTTATTTTTTACAAATTTTAAATCCTGCTATATTTGTAGTTAAAGTCTCTTTTTTGGTCTTAGTATTTTTTACACATGGGTTCTTTCTTGAAAGGTTTGTTTATTTATATTTTCTAAGAACTTTTTCTCTTTTTATCCTCTATTGTGACTATTTTCTAGCTTATTGATTTTGCATTCTGATTTACCATACCCTTTCTTTTATTGTCTTTATGTTTATTCTCTTCTTTTTGTAACTCATCCAATTTTCAACTTTATTTTTTAAAGAAAATTTAAGCCTATGATTTCTCTTCTGAGCACTATTTTATGGCAGTTCACAAATTCTAGTAGAAAGAATTTCAACTACAATGTAGCTATAATTTTAATTTTTTTTCATTTTTTTTCTTTGGTTCATGAGTTATTTAGAAATGTTTGTTTGAATTCCTGCCATAGCCCTTTTAAGAGAGTCAAGGTCAGGGAAGGTGATGTGCTTGTGGAAGCAGAGGTTGCAGTGCTGCAGCCAGGAAGCCAAGTAACACAGTCAGCCCCTAAGCTAGAAAAAGCAAGGAATAGACTCTCCCTCGGAGCACCAAAAGAAAAGAAGTTCCACTGACACCTTGACTTTAGCACCATAAAATTCTCTTCAAACTAATAACTTCCAGAGCTTCGGTATAATAAATTGTTGTTGTTTAAGCTACTTAATTCCTAATTATTTGTTAAAGAAGACATAGAAAATCACGTAACTTCTTCTATAAAAATAATATCCATAGGATTTATAATGAGAAGTTGGCTATATCTAAATCCATGATTCTGTTAAGATGTTTCTGTCATGAACCATTTGCTGGTGGCACAAAAGTATAAAATGGAAAACATCTAGTCTAACCTGAGGAAGTAGGGCTTGACATTAATAGGTGACTGATACAGCAGAAGACACAAGAGTTATCCAAAGCAAAGAGGATAAAATGTAGGGATGAACAAGTAGAGAGAGTCACTTCTGGCAAAGGGATAAAAGCATCCTGGAACAAACTACTTTGCTTAAAATCTTAGAGAAATGCAGATCTGAAAGAACTCTTAAAATATCGTCTTCAAAGTGATGTAAAAAGCAATTTAAGACAAGCTCGTGAGCTGGATAGAGTGTAGAGCTGGTGGTGACATCAAAGTGGACAGTCACAGATTTGTGCCTTTATTTTGGCAGAATTAGAACACCATCAATGGGTTTTAATGCACTGAATTGGGATAGTTTGGATATATGTTTCAAATAAACTGTTTCATTTTATGGCATGGCTCCCCTTCTTCTGCCTCCATTTAAATATTCCAATGCTTTTTCTTCACCCCACATTAGAAGTATCTACAACATAGGTCATGGGTCATGATAATTTTAGGATTTCACCCCATTATGCATCTGCAAAAATGTAAACACAAGAAGTTATTGTAATGTTTTAGCCAATGGAATACCATACTTAAAATGCCCATATTTCTATTGAGTAAGCAGTTTAGATCATGAAAGTTCATTAGTTGCTCACATCATCTTAATCAATAAAAGTTAGATGGACTCAGTATTTTTTCTTGCCCTTTTGCCCAGCCTAATGCAAACAGAAATGAAAAAGAAAAATCACTGTGATTAAAAACAAATCTTATACAAATGAACTTTAAAATTAATGTGCCCCTCATGATAGTCAAGGTCTGGATTTTATTCTCAATTAAGTGCAATCTAAAAATAAATTTAAAATGGCAGTTGTAAATGAATGGAAAAGAAATCATATATAACAGTGACTTGGTTTTAAAGACTCGATGATGTTAGCTCTTTTAAAAAGCCTGAGAGTAAGAATGAATTGACCTATAAAACTTCTGGCATCAGTATTTCCCAGAGACAGATAAGGCCTAGTAATTCATACTTATTTGAATGGGACTGATCAAGGTTTGATTAAGAAGCTTTTTTGAGCAGAGGGATAAGGGGCTGAAGGATGGTATACTCATTATTTTATATATGCTCTATCAGTCGGGAAAAATAAATTGAAAGGTAAGAGCCCCACAAAATTCTTAAAAACACAGATTTTAGAATTAAAAACTTTAATGTGGCTGAGCTAATTATAATCAAGCTAAAGCATGTACTCTCTCATCACATATATCAAAATATATACAGATGAAATCTTTTAAAATTATGATAAGCTCAGAGTCTTATGCACAGTAGCATAAACCTCTTACTAGAATATGAGTAACCCAGAATAAAGCAGTAAGGCTTAGTTATAAGTTGTTTTTACTGTCAGGATGAACTTTTCTGACACCTCAGTAATGAAGTTTTTCTCTAGTCAAAATATGTTCTCATGTTTTATCAGAATCATTACATTCTCATACAAATATTTTAAGTACTATAATCAAATCAAACAAACTCAAGGCACCATGTACAGCCTTAGAGGCAGACTATCAGATCCTGAAGTCAGAGCTCATGTAACTAGAATACAAAGTTCTTTCAAATTGTCCTTCACTCATTGATTCCAATTTACCCCTACTCCTCCCATGCAAATCATTATTTTTCCTTTTTCATACTCCATTTCTAAAATAAGATCTTGTTGCTTACAGTATTACATAATTATTAAAATATCCTTGAAAGAAAGATTGGGTAGAATGGCTTTGGACCATGACGGTTTTATCATTTATGGTTTGGTTCCTGTATGATTTTCAGATTTAATTCATTATCTTGTGTTTTAGTAGACATCCTTGTTATGTTTTATTAACAATCTCAACCCTTCATTCTTAAAATATTGAGGAGGTTTGTTATATTGGAAACCAAACATTCTCCTAACATGTACATTAAACATAATTGGGATATAAGGTATCACTGTTACAAATCTCAACTGGCTAAAATAACTCTTAATACAGCAATGAAATTCCTGAATTTCTGTGAGAAGTTTGTTACTTTAGAAAATTTTGTTCCAATAGAAGACAGATCCATCATGATGACTTTGTTAATGATCTGCAGAAATACCGTATTGCATCATTAGGAGGTTAAATGACCTATATGTGTTCCTCTTCCTTTTTTATGTTTTCTGGAATCTTCCATTAATTAAGTGCTAGTGAAGCTAATAGACTACAATTGGTTTTCTAAAATCTTTTCATGAAACATTCAGGTATAGTTATATTTAATCAAATCTTAAACTTAATGAAAAATGACACATGTAACCAACCAACCATCTGTACCAAGATAAACTATTATCTGTGAATTAAGGTAATACTGGTAAGTTTTCTAGACCATATACGGATGTTATAAAACTAAGAATTTATTGTAATAGTCCATTTAAATTATCTGTGTGAATATGTATGACTATATTAATATAATTATTTTATATTACATATTAATATAATTATATTTATATTTATCCATCAATATAATGAAATATATATTCATATACATTATACATATATAAGGGAAGCTTATACAGATAATCTTTTCTTCAGATTTTACTAACAGAGAAAATGTAATCAAACAAGGTTGCTGTTGAAAGTTGAAGCACTAAACAAATGAAGATTAAAGTAATTTAATGCTGAGATTAAGTGGTGACTTTCGAGGCTCTATTTTAATCTGGATAACTTAAAAATGAATTATTTTGGTTCCACCTTTGACGGAAATAGAAATAATTAAAACAAACAAACAAAAACAAAAACAAAAAACAACAGCAACAACAACAACAGAAAGAATTATTTTTTTTTCCCTGGAAATAAACATATAGTCATGGAGGGCAAAGATGAGAACTGGGACTTTCATTTCTACTTTTCGTCTAGGGACAAAGGATGATTGGAAAAATCACCTTCGTCACATGTAAGCACAATGCATGTATTACCCAGGCATTTAAAACCCTGATACTAAAAGCTTAGTGATATTAAACAGGATATTTATTAATTGTAGGTGAAATTGAGGCAAAGATGGCTTTATTATCTTCCTTTGCAATTGAGAGAGATTAATAGTCCCGTTTCCATGACCAAAGTCACACAATTGTTCAAAAGCAAATCAAGAGCACTAATTTAGATCTAATATGATTATACTTACAATGAATTCACTCTTGTTCCATACTATTGCACAAGTGTGCAGAAGGGAAAGAAATACTAGTAATAACATAATTACCGTATAGTAAGAAAAATATTCCTGAAAGGTTTATAAAGTCCAAAAAAGTTACCATTTTGATATTTATGCAACATTGTTGGAATTGAGTAAAAGATGATTCACTTTATAAAATGCCATCTGTTTTAGAGTGTGTGAATCTTTGCTATTGTTGCTTTGGCTGTTGTGTTTGTTTTTATCAGTGTCTTAGTTCACTTGTACTACTATAGCAAAGTATCTCAGAGTAGAACATTTATAAAGGAGAAAAAATTATTTCTCACAGTTCTGGATGGTGGGAAGTTCAAATTCAAGGCACCAGCAGGTCCATTGTCTGATGAGAGCTCGGTTTCTGCTTCTATGATGAGGACTTGATGCGCTGTTCTCTCGATTAAAGAATACCGTGCCCTCATATGACAGAAAATTAAAGAAAATAGAGAGAAACTCCCTCCATCTAGCCATTTTATAAGGGCACTTACTCTCATTCATTACAGAGGCGCCATCCTGGCCTAATCACTTCTTACAGGCTCCACCACTTAATACTATCACATGGACAACACCTAAATTTTGGAGGGGACACAGTCAAACCATAGCATTCTGTACATCCTTCCACTTGTTCTAGTAATGGTTCCCTGATTTTTCTACAGGAAATCACTTTTCTCCTTCCTTAATTCGTATAGTTTCAGAGTGAAATCTATTAAAATGTGATAGTAAAGATGACGTCAGAGGTAGACACAAATAATAAAAAGTAGAGGCACTACAGAGTGAGAAAGAAGGGATGAAAATTATTACTGCCCTGGGCCATTTGTTGTAGAAACATGTTGTTTTAAACACATCAGTCATTTTAAAATTTGCCATTGTGTTTAACTTAATACTCTGATCAAGGTCCACAACAATACCTCTGGTTCATGAAAAGAATTTTGTATTTTGTTCATTATAATTACCTAATGAGACAAAAATGTTCATAGTCGAGTTACCTATTTTTTTCTCTCAGGAATGTTACTGAGTATCACGATTTCATGATCAAAAGGGTAAGCTTCAGATTAAAACAATAAAATGATTGGTTCAAGTCCCTGAAATTTACAGATGGATATTAATTCCCTGAGGAAATCAAAACACTTCTCCAGATCCCGAAGCTAACAGTGGCCAACTTGGACAAGAATCTATACCTTTTGACCACGTAGTACTCCATAGTCTAATATGTCATTGTTTCGCCACTGGTTGAGTGGTCATCCTTTGATAAATAAAGCACTTGCCAGTGTATATTCAACTCAAAACATTGTTATTTATAAAGATAAATACCTTTGCACATAAGTAGGGTTTTTTAAAAGGACACTCAGAGTAACTAAATTAATTCCTTGTTATTGAATCACCTTGTAATTCTATATCCAACAGAGTAAAATAATTGCTTTAAAATAATAATCTTTATTTTTTTAATCAAGCAGACTGGAAATAATTATTGTTGGTGTCTTTTCAATACATTTAAAATTTTTCTAGTAAAATGTATTATATAAATTATATAAAAGATCAAAATATTTCAAGAATATAAGAAATTATTACAATAAAAGTTGATGCTTACACAAATTAAACTGATGCATAATCAAGCTGTGTTATAAGATTAGAACCACAAACATTGCTTTGACATGTATAAATTGATTAAAATTTGTATTTCCTGTACTAACTTAGTTAAAATTAACACTTTCCAGTTTTAAAAAGTCAAAGTGGAATGTAGCATCTTCACACCATTCTTAGTGTAATAATTAATTTAACTGAGTAAATCAGTCAGAATTTTTTCTATCATAGCACAAGATATGATGGGACATACCATGCTAAAATGAAAAGTCACCTGCAATATAAGGAGGTACATAAAAAAAATTATACTCGTTGACTTACAGTGAGATCACGTCTTGATAAACCCATCATAAGTTGAAAATATTTTAAGTGGAAAACACATGTAATGTACATATCCTACCCTACTGAATATCATCACTTAGCCTATCCTACCTTACATATGCTCACATTTTCATTAGCCTGCAGTTGGGGAAAATCATCTGATCAAGTCCTATTTTGTAATAAGGTGTTTACTATATTATATGTAGAAGTTGCAATTGTTTCATACCATTATAAACTTGAAAATTTGTTTTGTTTTTCAAATTGAGAAAATTTTATTTATTACACAATTGACAATTATCATCCTTTATTATTTTCATGTAAACTCATGATTACATAATAACTGTCCTGAAATATCTTACAGTAAAAGTATCCCTTGCCTAAGCTCTTCATTGTAAATATCTAGTTTCTTTCATATATATATATATTTATATATATATATAATATATATATTATATATATATTATATATATATATATTTTATATATATATATATTATATATATTATATATATATATATAAAATTGCATTTTCGGTTTTGGAGTACATGTGAAGAACATGCAAGGTTGTTGCATAGGTACATATATGGCAATGTGGTTTGCTGCCTTCCTCCCCATCACCTATATCTGACATTTTCTCCCTCTGTTATCCCTCCCCAAGTCCCCACCCCCCACTGACACTCCCCTGGTTCCCCCCCGACAGACCCCAGTGTGTGATGCTCCCCTCCCTGTGTCCATGTGTTCTCATTGTTCAACACCCACCTATGAGTGAGAACATGCGGTGTTTGATTTTCTGTTCTTGTGTCAGTTTGCTGAGAATGATGGTTTCCAGATTAATCCATGTCCCTATAAAGGATATGAACTCATCTTTTTTTATGGCTGCGTAGTGTTCTATGGTGTATATGTGCCACATTTTCTTTATCTAGTCTATCAATGATGAATATTTGAATTGGTCCTGGTCTTTGCTATCGTAAACAGTGCTGCAATGAACATACATGTGCATGTGTCTTTATAATAGAACAATTTATAATTCTTTGGGTATATACCCAGTAATGGAATTGCTGGGTCCAATGGAATTTCTATTTCTTGATCCTTGAGGAATCGCCGGACTGTCTTCCGCAATGGTTGAACTAATTTACACTCCCACCAACAGTGTAAACGTATTCCTATTTCTCCACCAAAACAGAAAATGGAGTGGACCTATTCAATTATATCATTTTTTTCCACTCACATTACAGTCCAGAGACAAGTGGGCAAAGCGTATTGAATCCACTAATGCAATTATGTAAGGACTCCGGTTCCTTCTATGTTGAACTTGTAGCATCCTCTTAAGGGTTGCATTGAACTAGGGATCAGGACTATCTTGCCAACACCATGTCTGTTTTACAGTTAGAGAAAAGCTTGTTTAGGGAGCAGAAGAGGGAAATGGGGAGGGAGAAGAAGATGGGATTGCAAAAGGGTGGAAGGAAACTTTTGGAGACAATGGTTATGTTCGTTGAATGTGGTGATGATTTCACAAGTACCTAAAACCATATGCTAAAATTTACCAAGTGTATATTTTAAATATGTGCAGTTTATTTCATGTCAATCACACCTCAATAAAGCTGTTTTTATTTAAAGTACACACACACACACACACACACACACACACACACACACACACACAGAGAGAGAGTTCTTCAAGTCACTTGAAATCCAAAAAACAATTTTGTTAGAAGGATTTATATGGAAGTCACAGCTCTTGCTTCTGCTTACCTTTCACTGATTAAAGGTTACGCCAATGCTGCCACACATCGTTTAAATGGAGGCCAAGGACTCTGTTCTCTGAATTAGGTCACCACATGCCCAGCTAATCCACGGTGATAGGTTGTGGAGAGAACACAAGGTTCTGTGGCTCAGGGAAAATGAAGATAATAAATTCCCGGGAGCATCAGCAGTCTCTGCCCTGGCTACTCTTTTTCATGAGTGCCTCATCACCTGAACAAGCTCCTCGTCCATTGTGACTGCTAGATGAATAGTTTTTTCTATTTTTTCTATCAGGAAAAATAAACCATACAGAAGACAGTACTTTTTTTACCCAAAGTGAATTATAATAACTTATTTATACAGAATTTATTATTTCTGACCTTAATTTTTCAAAAAGATATATTTAGCAACTGCCTGCAATGCACTGGAAAATATAATTAGATGTTTTAGTATTCTTAAAAATAAGTTAGAATGTGTTAAATCATAGTTTCTCAGATTTAACCACAAAAATCTAGAAAGTAATTTTTCTCGCTTCCTGCCCCAAATTTATGCTTGCTTTCAAATCCCTTTTGAGCTATGAATTTTGGATGAGACTTTGTTTTTTTTTCCTCAGCTAATATTATATTGTCCTATTTTTATTATTAACATTTTGAAATATACTGATATTTGCTACTGATATCTGATACATTGATTGGTAAGATACGGGTAATTTTTGAAAATTTTTGAATTGTTATATGGTGTTTTCTCCCACTGCTAATTATCACTTCTCTTTAATTCCTCTATTTTCATAACTTAAAAGCTGAGAAATGACCTCAAAATTGTAAGTGAATGTTTTATTTCACCATTATATTTTCTACACATAAACTTATGAAAACATCAAAATTATAATTTTGTATTCAAATAATAATTCTATGCCAGGATTTATAAAAATGGGGCTTAAGCTTTGGCTTGTATTTTAATTGTTTATGTAAACTCAGCCTAGATAATCATGTGAGCCAATTATTCTACTAGATCCCTTCTTATAGATCTGTATCTATATCCGTATTTATACTTACCTATTAAAATGGCAAAAACCACAATTACTTTTGCACCAACCTAATATTTATTTTTCCTATTGGTTCTGTCTATCTGGAGAACCCTGGCTAATGCAAACATGATTTCCAAATATAGACCTAGAGTAAATAAAAAAAAATACTTATTTTTCTTCCCAGCCCTTTCATAGTACCATGGTATGTTTACAATTCTGTTTGGAATTTAGAAACCTAGCCACAAAATTCTTCTGCCTGTACTGACCCATTTCTCTATGGAATACTACATAACAGCTTCTCTTTACTGCTCTCACTTTGCCTCCTTTGTTTCTGTTGGGGATGATTACATTTTCTGAATTGTGTTTATAATAGTGAAGAGAGGGTGGGTAGCGCCATCTGTGTCAGCATCCCCTTTTATTGCTGTAATGTTAGAAGTCTTGGAGACCCAGTGTAGAACATTCCATTAGGCATTTGAAAAAACTGTATATTGAACACATACTCTAGTACACCTGTGTATTTCAGGTTCTATTTCCTTGTGGGTATGGCCATATGGCTTATTTTGGGCAAAAATTATAAGGGGGAATAAAAGGTGTCACTTTTGAGTAAAAAGATGTCAGAAAATCATAATCCCCTGTGTGCTCTCTTCACGCCATGATCGTTCTGTATGTATGTTGATGATATTAATGTTCTTCAAGGGCAAAGCAGCCTTTAAAGTTGGGACTGCTGCTCTGGGGAGTGTCATAAGCATGTAGGAAACTTTGTGAGACTGAGAAATCTTGATAGAACGGAAGTATATTTTCCCTTGTACACACTGAAGGGCATATGGCCCAGACATAGTTCCAGGCAATAAGAAGACAGCAGTGAAATATTAGATGAGGTTCTTGCAATTAGGCATATGTTCTAGAGAAAGAATGGAGATGTGAAAATATAAGCAAATGGATACAGTGTTATAATATTTAGAAAGTCAGGAATGAGGTCTTGTGTTATTAGCAATCTTTTTAATCTTCACCATTTGGATCATTAAAAAGTTTTACATCATTGTTTTATGTTGTAATTATTTGATTACTAAGAAAATTAAATGTTTCATATGTTTAGTCAGATTTTCATTTCTTTTTTAAATCATAATAAAAAACATTTTACATTGTTATTTTGTGTTGTATTTAGTTGATCACTAATAAAGTTAAATGTTTCATATGTTCAGTCACATTTTCATTTCTTTAGTAAATAGCCTCTGTTTTTATATTGTTTGAGGTTTTTTAAAGGTTTCAATATTTTACTTAATATAAACGAATATAGATTAAAGTAGTTAGGCATCTCTGTTTCATATGTTGTATTTTATTTACTAGTCAGTTGCATTTTAATTTACTTCATATTTTAATTTTATGCAATTTATGTTTAATATGGCCAAATTTATTTTTGTTATTATATTTCTAAAACATACTTTCCCATAACTCATACAAATACTTGCGTATATTTTCCTTTTAGTTGTTTTATGATACTTATACTTGAAACAATTCACAAATCTTTCTCTGTGGCACATGATATAAAATATTTGAAAAAATGACTTTCCCATCAGCCTAGGTTGCAGTAAGGAAAGAGGTGGACAGAGCCCCGAAATTCATGAGAAACATGTGTGAATGTGAGAAAAAATGTTTCTTGTTTGACGACATAGCCTGTACTGATTTACGCAATTATTTTTACATTAATTAAGTTCTTTAAACAGTTTTATAATACAGCATGTGGAAAGGATTTTTTTTCCCCTAGGGCAATAAAAATTTCCCAGATCTCTTCTGGCAGTGGAAAAATGTTTTAGATATTTTTAGTATAGGTGGGGAAAGAATTACTAAATCTTAAGTTGCCTGTTTAATCCTTAAAGTTTTTATTTGTTTCTGTATTTTCAAGAAAAAATTTCCCCCAAGTGTAATAATTGTAGTTTAAAATTTTACACCATGTGATTTACTAGGGTTTTGCTGTTTTCTTTCTTAATCATTAAAAATGTTGACAGAAACTCAAAATAACTGCATAACAATAAAAGGAGGTCATAATATATTAAATAATAAATAGTAGTATAGCTTTTTACAATGATAAATCAAGAACTCCCCTATAGTATGTCATTTAAACTGAAAATTAATTAATCTTGCCAAAGAAAATATGATCAATAAATATGTGGTTAAAATTAATTATAGAATAATTTTTCAAATAATAATGATAAAAATGGTATAAAATTTAAAATATCTGTCTTCTTTCCCTTAGCATAATGTTTTAGGGTTCATCCATGCTGTAGCATGTATCAGTAGTTCATGTTCTACATATAAATATTATTTAATTCTATAGATGTAACTTTTTAAATTCATTCATTAGTCGCTGGACATTTGGATTAATTTTGAGTTTACAGTTAATTTGAATAGTGAAGTGTGTATATGAATATGTATATAAAGACAATTTTTTTGAATAGGTACATTTTCAATTTTCTTGGGAACATAACTTAGAGTGGAATTGCTTGGTTATATAGTTAATCTGTGCTTTATATGTTGAGGAACGGCTAAGCGGCTGCATAATTTTACACTCCCACCATCAAAATATGAGAGTTGCAATTTCTCTATCTTGTTGCAATTTCTCTATCCCTGGTCAAGCCTTGTTATTTTGCTTTTTTTGATTTAGATATCCTAGTAGGTATAAAATAAATTTTGATTTTCATTTTTAAATGATTAATAATATTGATCATCATCTTGTATTAGTTAAGGTTTTCCAGAGAAGCAGAACCAATAGGATTTGTGTATATAAATATGCAAGTGGGAATTTATTATAAAAATTTGCTCACATGATTATGGAAGTTCCGTGGTATTTTGTGTGCAAGCTGGAAAACTGGAAAAGGCAGTGGCATAATTCTGTAATGTACAAAGGCCTGAGAACCAGGAGAGCCAATAGTGTAATTCTCAGTCTGAGCCAAAGGGCTGAGAGAAAGGGGTGAGAAAGGGGCCCTTGTGTACATTCTGGAGTGTTAAGGAAGCAGAGCTCTTATGTCCAGTGCAGAAGATGCCTGTCCCAGCTCCAGAAGCGAGAGGAATTTCATCTTTTCTCTGCTTCTTTGTTTGATCTGAGCCCTCAAGAGATTGAATGATGCCCGCCCACACTGGAGAGGATAGATTTTATTTACTCTGTCTAATTCAAATGCCAATCTCCTTCAGAAACATCTTCACTGGCACACAGAGAAATAATGTTTTGCCAGCTATCTGGGGATTCCTGAATCCAGGGAAGTTGACATATAAAAGAAGCCATCACATTTTCTTATGTTTATTGAATATTTGTGTAACTTTTTCAGGATAAATCTCTGTTTAAATTCTTTACCTAGTTTTAAACTGGCTATTTGTCTTTCTGTTATTAAGCTGAAAGTGTTTTTTATATATTTTAGACACAAGGCACTTATCAGATACAGGATTTGCAAATATTGTTATCCACTGCCTAGACTGACTTTTCAGTTTCTGAATGGTGTCATGTGAAGCACCAGAAGTTTTAAATTTTGATCAAGTTCAACATATTTATATATATTTTGCTTTTGTCATTTCTGCTTTTGGTATTATATGTAAGAAATCACTGTCCAATCCAAGATAATGAAGACTTACACCAACATTTTCTTTTAAGAGCTTTATATCTTGAGATCTTATATTTAGGTCTTTGGTATATTTCAGGTTAGTATATGGGAGATATGTTTTCATTTCCTTCTCTTGCATGTGGCTAAACAGTTGTCCTGCACTATTTACTGAAAATACTTTTTTATTTCCATTGAAGATCTTTTCAATATTGTCAAAGTTAATGTTGAAAATAGTGATACACTAATAATATTTTGGCTTCTAAATTATAACATGGGCTGTCTTGTCATTTATTTAGATGTTAAGCTCTTTCATATTTTATAGTTTTTATATAGTATCCTTATCCATCTTTTGTCAAATTAATTTCTATATTTTATTCTTTTATTATTAGAAATAATTGACATTTTATCTCTTATTAGTATAGCCACTCAAGCTTTCTGCTCAGTATTTTTTATATGGTGTTTTTTACATCTATTTACTTTCAACTTGTGTTGTTGAATCTAATGTGTATCATATCTTCTAGACAGCATATTGTTGAAACATATGTTGTTTTTTATTCATTGAATATCAGCCTTTTTATTGTAATGTTTAGTGCTTCACATTCAACGTATTTATTTTTAAGGTAGGATTTATGATTGCCAATTTGTTTATATGTCTTATTTCATTTTTCTTCCAATAGTTGTCTATTAGTGCCATCTTTCATGTTAAATTTCTAATATATTCATTTAAACTCCTTCTCATTTCTTTCATTGTACTTTTCTAGTTACTTTCTTAGCAATTTTCTTAAAGGTTACAATTAACATCTTAACTTAAAATGTTAAGTTTGAATAATATCAACTTAATTGCTCCAGTATACATGAACCTTGCTCTTATATAGTTCTATTTTTCACCCTTCCTTTGTTCTGTTTCTGACATACTAATTAGAACTTTGTGCATCATACTAATCAATACAGATTAATCATTATTGCTTTATGTAGTTGTCATATAAGCAAGGCAGAAAGCAATATTTCCAAACAAAAATGCATTTCTCATTGCTCTTGTATTTATGCATATGTTACATTTCCTGATATTTCCTATTTTTCTGAAAATTTAAATTATTATCTAGTCTCCATTACTGCGTAAAGGCCTCCCTTTGGGCTTCGTTGTAGAGATGGTCTGCTAGTAATTAACTGTCTTGGTTTTGGTTTATCTGCAAAAACCTGATTTCTCCTTCATTTTAATGGATACATTACTGGATATAGAATTATTTGCTTACACTCTTTTTTTTTTTTTCAAAGCCCTTTGAATATGTCATTCCATGGACTTCTGAACACCATTGTTTCTGAAGAGAAGTTAGGTGTTAATTTTATGAGAATCACTTTTACATTATATGCCACTTTTTTTTCTGCTTTTAAGCTTATTTATTTGTATTTCTCTTTCAAGAGTTTGACTATGACATGCCTATATGTGGATCACTTAAGTACATCCTACTTGGAGTCCATTGATCATCTTGTATGTATAGATTAATATTTTTCATAAATCCTGAGAAGATAGCTACTAATTTTCAAATTTTCTTTCTTCCTCTTTTCTCTCTTGGTTTTTCTTCTGAAAATCCCATTGCACATTGTTGACATACTTTATAGTTTCTAAAAGATCTATAAGGCTTTGTACATTTCTTGTTACATTTTCTTCTATCTGTCAAACAAGCAAAATCTCAACTTACATATCTTCATCTTCACTGATACTCTCTTTGGCCAGTTAAAATGAGTTGTTGAGACCCTCAAGTCAATTTTTTTACTTCATTTATTATAGTTTTTCTCTCCAGAATTTTTATTGGTTTCTATTTTTATAATTGCTCTCTCTTTAAAGTTTTTTCTGTTTCATGAGACATCATTTTCATACCTAGCTTTCTTTCTTTATACATGGTTTTCTTTAGTTATTTTAACGTATTTATAAAAGCTGATTTAAGGTATGTCTTAAGTTTAAGATCTTGGCTTACCAAAGGATGGTTTCTATTAACAGAATCTTTTTGTGTGAGAATGGGCAACACTTTTCTGCGTCTCTAAAATTTTTTTTCTTTGAAAACTAAACATTTTAAATAACATGTTGTGACATCTATGAAAACTAGATTTACACATGTACTCAGGGATTGTGATTGTTGATGTTTATTGTTTCTTTTTTGTTTGTTTGGACTATTTCTGTAAAGTTATTATTCTTTGTTACATTCAGCAACTGAAATCTCTGCCCTGTTAGCTTAGTGATCAGCTTTTGATTGGGCCACTCAGTGGTCCGTAAATGCCTTGAGCTTTGCTGCCTTGCTGCCTTGCTGAGGGTGGACCAGGCAGTTTACAACTCTGCCTTAGTTTTCACTTGCTATTTATGCAGAATTTCAAGGTCAGCCATCAGTGAGACATTAGGGATTTTTGAGGTGATTTTTGGGCATATGAACAGTCCTGCACGTATCTGTGACCTTCTAAATTTTCAGAAATTATCAGAATTTTCGAAAGCCCACTATTAACATCTTTTTCTCTAATTTGTCCTTTTAATATTTTTTTTATGAATCTCTTATTAGCCTTAACTGGTATCACTTTTCAAGCTTAGGTGACATTAAAGAATTGCCAGGGAATATTTTTGACAAATGCCTTTGATATTACTATTTTTTCTGAAAGCATGTTCTAGCTGTATCAGTACAGACAAGTCCTAAGAATAAAGTTGTTCAGGGGCTTTTCATACACGTCAGTGTAGGTATAGACTTGTTTGAGTAACTCCAAATTCATTTCGTCCTTTGCAACGACTGCTAAGCTACTGGGATGTTGGTTTTCATAGTTACTATAACTGCAAGGCTGTTAGTTTTCAAGGCCACCAAAAATATGTCAAGAGGGGATGGGTAAGATTTACTAAAGTACCTCTAAACTTGCCATACTCACTTGAGATGTAGTCATGTTTTCCAGAATTATTCTGGGATTTTTCTTGAATTATTGTAGTCTTTTGATTAATTCCTCAAATTTGGGGAAAGTTGATTTTGTAAAAATTCAGCCAATATTCTCAATACTTTTATGCAGGAGAAGACTTTTGGAGATTCTTAGTCTATCATTTGACATCTGCTTCTTGTAACTTGATACCACTTTATAGTTTAAATTGTATCTAAATACTTACTTTAGTAATTTTTACCATCTCTTTAAATATATTAGCTTGTTCTGAAAAAGTTTATAGTAGAATGTTTTAATCTGTATCACATTTTATTATCCTTTCCTGCAGGTTAAGTGTACGACACAATTCTGTTTAACTCAAGAATGTTTTTATAATTTGTTTAGGTACGTGAAATGTGAAGAGAAGGGTACTTACCATTTCTTGGCAGAAATGTTAAGTGCCAACACATACTTTGCCATCATGCCCTCACTGTTCTCCAATGAACATAGTTTATATACAAGTTGTGCAAACACTGCAGGAAAGACATTCTGGAAAATCCACATCCTATTATTGATGAACCTGTAGCATAAGTCACTGAGATTTTTAAGTTTTCTACTTCAACATAACATAACTTAATCAAATTGATATAGTACCTTGCATCCATATGTTAAATTTTTGACAATGATGGTGTTCGACACTAAAAAATCAGCGATTTTAGAAGTAAAACATATTTGATTTTGCTCAAGAGTTCATGTTTGGAAGTTGTTTCAAAGATGATATGTTTTCCTTTAAGTTAATTGAAAATTTGGCAGCTTTTTCCTTATGTAATCCTCTCCCTCACTTTGCTTTTAACAGCTGCTTATTGTAGGTAGGAATATATGTGTCATTGCTGTCAACTAAAATATACTTTTAAAATATATTTTATTTAATTAAAAGTTTAAGAAAATAACATCTTGCAGTTAACCCAAATCTTCCTCTACATATATTCTCATGAGTATTAGGTAATCACTGCCATTCAAGACCAGCTGCTGTTCTTTGAACAGGACACTGAATTAAGCCAGTCACTCTAAACTTCAAACTCAGAGTGGTTACCTGAATGACTTGTGAACCTTTCCAATCATGTGAACAGATTGCTTGCATGCAGATGTGACAAAAAAAAAATGAAACCTGAAGATTGTCAACACGTCGTCACACCACAGCTTCTCACCCATGTCCTAATCCCCAATTGGACATCATTGCTGTAACCAAGCAAATAACTCTGCCTTGTCCTGTTTTGAAACATGTCCCATGAATCAGACAATTCTGTTGCTTTTTTCTAATTAATGTTGTTATAATTTAGTATCCCATGGGGAAATTTTTTTTTTTTAGAGAGGGGAGAGTCTATGTGAGTATTTGCCTCTGTCTCTGCTTTTCCTCAAGGGATTTCCTGTGGCCAAGAACACTGGGTGAGTTTTATGATGAGCTTGCGAACCAGTCATTGTGCCTGGGAAAGTAGTTCAGAGGCAGGCATGCACACTAAAAGGAAAACTCTGGGGATTCCTGTTACTTATCTCTCTCCTAAGTACACAACCAGTGTATCAAAGGATCCTTTGAAACTACACACATGGATTTTACTCTTTTGGCTATGTCCCTATTTCACCAGAACATTAGGCTGAAATCTGCCTTTGACATTTCCTGGGGTTGCATCTCAACTGTTGGCAGATTCTTTGATTATTTTTGCAGCATCCTTTGGAATGCTTGTAAAGCTGGATCAGAAATACCCATGTGGCAACACATTTAAGCAATCTTATTAGAAACCAATTTGCAGGCAGCTTTTGCCAGAGTGTTTTGCAAAAGCTTGAACAAGAAACCTATTTACATACACAGTATGCTACAAAGGCCAACGTGATCTTTCTAAACTTAAGCTGCTCCCTGGTAAACACACTCAAAACACCTAAGTCTGCCTAGACACTCTCAGTCATGAACTACTATGAATGCCTATTTAAAACTTGAAACGCAAATTTGTAAATTTGTTGGGAGATATTAATATGTGAAAGGCTTAAAAGTGAACACTGCACTTTGTATACTCTCTGATCTTCAGTGATATCTACATAAATAGATTTTTTGATCAGCTGAACTCTTATAGCCTTCTGCTTTTGTTTCTGTTGAGGGGATTTAATTGTTTTGTTTATAATTGCTGTTACATACAAAGCACTACATTCTGAAGAGATAAATGCCATGTGTATTTTTAAAACCTTCTCAAATAAATTATCTTGCTGTTAAGACCTCTATTTTAAAAATAGACCCTTTAAAAATGCATAGTGGTGCTTCAAAGACCAAGCAAGAGGTGCCTTGGTAATTGAATGGTAATTGGTAATTCCATTTGTACTATATGTGGTTATGCTATTTCAGAGGCAGTGACCTGCCTTTGGTGATGGCGTTATAAAGTCTGTGAAGAGGCTATTCTCCAGTATTTTTAGGTTAAATTTATAAATTGATTTGTACATTAACAGGCAAATACCAAAAAATTAGCATCTATGCCCATTATGTCACATAAAAGAGGATTCAGAAAGACTTGTGGAATGCTGTAACTGCAGTGCTTATGCAAAGAATGTAGACATTGATTTTTAAGATATTTTCCAAGTGTTGGTTGCCAGGAAGAAAAATGGATACATTAGGTTATGCAAGGAGTATTGACAGTTCAAGTGTCTAAAAGTTCTTGCTCTTTTGTTATCTAACATAACATCCTATTACTTTGTACATAATTCTTTATTCAGCATTCCATTAAATAATATCTGTTGAGTTCTATGTTCTAGACACTGTTACAGGCACATGGGCTGTATCAGTGGGGAAAAAAGCTCTTAAGTTTTAATTAATCCATGATAATAAACAAAAAGTCTAATAAAGAAATTGTATAGAATAGCAATATAGAAGAAGAAAATTGATGTGGATTTAAAACAACAAGCAATGTGAGATGGCGACTGGAGTGGAGGGATGAGAGGCAACTAGTTGCATCAATAAATAGAAGTCTGGCTTCCTTGAAAAGACTTAAAGAAGATAAAAAGATTGAGCAATGTTTGTTTTTATCTTAGGAAAAGCTTTCCAGTTAAAGGAAAATGAATACAAAGGTTCTGGATCCCTGATATGTTGGAAGGCCAGCAAAGAGGTTGTTGCTGAAAGTGGGGCAATGGGGTTGTAGGAGATGAGATCAGAGAATGAATATAATATGGGTAGGAAGATCATGTAGAACATTGCAGGTTATTTTTAAATCTCTGATTTTCTCATTAATAAAAATCAGAGCTTGCAGGATTTTGAGCAGAGAATCTGACTCACTTGTTTAAAAGATAATTCTGGCTGCCATTGGAGGAAAGAGACACTAAGTAGAAAGCTATTTCAGGAATCCATATAAGGAGTGATTGTTACTTAGATCAAATTGTAGAGGTGGTACAAAGTGGTTACCTTCCTGATACATTTTGAAGGATAATCCAAAAGAATTACTGATAGTTTCCATTTGAGTGTGAGAGAAAGCAATTCGAAATTACCAAAAGTTCTCTGCAAGGTTGGAATTGTCCTTCACTAAGATGTGCAAGACTGGGAATTCAGGAACTTTGGGGAGGCAGCATGTTTGGGAAATACTGGATCAAAATACTTTTGTTTGGTGATAACCAGTGGCAGTTAAAGGGTCTGTAGTTCAGGAGAGAATGGTGATCTGGACATAAACATTCAGAAATTGGTCAGCATTTAGATCAAATTTAGTGATGATACCAGACAAAGTCATTTGGATGTGAATATCAATAGATTAGAGAAGATGAACGAATGGAAGGCAAAAGAAAAGAAAAAGTAGGACAGAGAGGAGAGGAGAAGAGAGGGGAGGGGAGGGAAGGGAAGAGGAGGGAAGGGAAGGGAAGGGTAGAGAGGTGGAGAAGGCACGAGAGAACCCATGAGATAATACATTATGTGGTCAAAGAGAAGGTGAGAAACTTGCAAAATAAATTCATAGTGTTCATTTATTCATGACAAAAACTCAGAGATATCCTGGGAACTGAGTAAAGAGGCTGATAACATTGTTCACACAAAGACAGTGCAAACAAAGTACTGACTAACACTGATTAATCGTCAGATTTAGCTACATGGAGTTTACTGGTGATTTGACAAGAGCAGCTTCAATGGAGTAATAGTGGCAAACATTTGGACTGGGTTTACCTAAGAAGTGTTAGATGTTTCTTATCTGCACCAACACTTTAGCAAAGCAAGAGAAGGTGAAAACTTGACAGTGCAGGAGAAAAAGGAGAAATGCTAGTATATTGTTATTGAGTGGGTAACAGAATACGAGACCTCTGCTCTAGAGGCAAACAAAGGTGCTGTCTAGTAAAAGTCACACATAGCAAACTGATGGCAGCAAGTCTGATTGTAAAGATACATATACATAGACTATTATGTAAGCAAGTATTATGTTAAGACTGAACAGGAGGGTCTGGGGGTGGGTTAGAGTGTGTGCAACAAAGATATTTCCATGGCTGTCAATGGAATTCAAGTTAAATAAGAATGGAATTGAGGATATTAAGGAGGTGAGTAAATGGAGGTGAGTAAAATAGGCCAAGATGGGTTACAAGACTTCTAGTGACAGGACATAGAAAGCTTGAGATGGAAAAATAAGTGGTGGCCAGAGAGTGGGATGCAAGAAATTGAGATTACATGATAAGAGAGTCAACAACTTAAGGAGTACAAGACAATCACTGAAAAACAAAATCAACGTGCATATATGTGAATGTATATATCTTATCAGTTAACTTTTGCTGTGCAACTAAGGACCTCAAAACCTAGTGGACCAAAAGAACAAAACCATGCTTAGCTCATAATTCTCTGGGTTGGCCAGATGATTGCCCTGGTCTGGGCTTACTTGTCAGAACCCTAGTAGGCTGTCTCCTGTCTCTGTGACAGCTGAAGGATAAGCTGGTAATTTGATAATCAAGGATGGCCTCACTTACAATTCTGGCAGCTGGCTCACTGTTGGGCAGTGCATTAGGAATGACTCAGTCACATGTCTTTCATCCTTCATCTGACTAGCCCAGACTTTTTTGTATGTCAATGTTAGAGTTTTAAAAACAAGAGTACACAATTCATACACTTTTTATAAACTTTTATTGTGCTATTTTCTAATGATCCCTTGGCCAAAACAAGTCATATGTCCAAATTAAATTCAAGGGCTATCTAACAAAACAATACCTTTACATGGGAGAGACAAATGTGTGACAATTTTTGAAATCAGCTGAACATATTTATTTTCTGTCTTATTAGCTAGACTTTTACTTCTAGGAGAGCAAAAACTGAATATCATATTCATTTCTGAACTTCCAGTGCCTAGTATAGTGTTTGACACAGTAAGGGGAAAATTTATAACAATAAGTGCATACAAAAAAAGAGGAAGAACCAAATAACCTAACAATGCATAGTAAAGAAATAGGAAAGCAAGAGCAAACCAAAAATTAATAGAAGAAAAGAAATAATAAAGATCAGAACATAAATTAATGAATTTGAAATGAAGAAAACAATACAAAGATTTAAAAAAAGTTGTTTTTTTTAAAGATTAAACAAAATTGTTTGTCTTTGTTTATTTAGCCAGACAAAATACATGAAATCAGAGATAACAAAGAAGACACTGCAACTGTAAATGGAGAAATTCAAAGGACCATTAGTGGCTACTATGGGCCACTAATAAATTTGAAAATCTAGAGGAAATGAATAAATTTCTAGACTCCTACCACCTACCAAGATTGAATCATGAAGAAATCCAAAACCTGAATAGACCAACATCAAGTAACTGGATTAAAATTGTCATTAAAAATCTTCAGCAAAGAAAAGTCCCAGATCCGATGGCTTCACTGCTGAATTCCACCAAATATTTAAAGAGCTAGTACCAATTCTGTTCAAACTATTCTGAAAAATAGAGGAGGAAAGAATACTTCCAAACTAATTCTAGGAGGCCAGGTCGGTATTATCCTGATACCAAAACCAGGCTTAGACACATCAAGAAAAGAAAACTACAGGCCACCATATTTGATGAATACAGTGAATATACACTGTATTTCAACAACACATTAAAAAGATCATTCATCGACCAAGTGGGATTTATCCTAAGGGTACAGGGATGGCTCAACACATGCAAATCAATCAATGTGATAAATCATGTCAATAGAATGAAGGACAAAAAGCATATTATTACTTAAATTGATGCTGAAAAAATATTTGATAAAATTAAACATCCTTTTATAATGAAAATGTGACCGAATTGTGAATGATGAGCTCAGGTCCCCGATAAGATAGATGTGTTCTTCTGGGCCCTTGGTCCCTCACTCACCCAAGAGTGGGGCAGAGGACCCCACAGGGCACGGTGAGCTCATTTCAGTAAATATCAGACCTCAAAGGGTTTTGCAGAAAGTCATTTATTTAGGCAGAGAGAAAAAGGAAAAAGGAGAAAGAAATAGATAGAGTGAGCTCCCATGCTGTGGTGAGAGGGGATCCAGAAATGGAGTTTGCTCAGATATGGGAGAAAGGGACTTTTAACCTGGGAGATATTCCTGCCCCATTCAAGTTTTCTGACCTATGAAAGGAGTTCCTTTAAACTTCTGCTGGAGTGATTGATCTTTGATTTTTGACATCTGATTTGTTGTTTGGCCCACAGTCCTCCCATAACTTCTCACAGGCTTTTCTAAACAAAGGAAGCTCACTGGGCAGTCTACCTGCATGTGCAAAAGTTAAAGACTGCTAAGCTCCTAGACGGAGAAGTGGGTGGAGGTATGGCACTGGTAAGTTCTTGACTTTGAAACTACGCACCCCTGTGGACCTGGGAAGGGAATACATTCCCTCAAAAACGCTCAAAAAAAATGAATACAGAAGGAACATAACGTAATAAAAGCTGTATACCTCAGACCAACGGCTACTATCATATGGAATGGGGAGAAACTAAAAAGCTTTACTCTAAGGTCTGGAACACACAAGGATGCCCGCTTTCAGCAGTATTATTCAGCATAGTACTGGAAGCCCTAGATGGAGTAATCAGACAAGGAAGAAAGGAAAGAAAGGAAGAAATCAAATTTCTTTGTTTGTAGACGATAATAAGTTGGTGCAAAAGCGATTGCAGTTTTTGCCATTAAAAGTAATGGCATTTCTATATGCCAACAGTTAATAATTTGAAAAAGAACTAAAAAGCTAATCCATTTACAATAGCCACAAATAAAATAAGATACTTAGTAATTAACCAAAAAAGTGAAAGAACTCTATACTGAAAACTATAAAAAACTGATGACAGAAACTTACGAGGACACACATGAAAAAAATGGAAAGGTATTCCATGTTTGTAGAATGGAAGAATCAATATTGTTAAACTGTTTATATCACCCAAAGCAATCTACAGATTCAATGCAATCCTTATCTAAATACTGATAATATTATTCACTGAAATAGAAAACACAATCCCCAAATTTATACAGAACCATAAAAGACTCACAATAACCAAAGATACACTGAGGGGGAAAAAAAAAACTGAGGAATCACATTAAATGACTTCAAATTACACTACAGAGCTATAGTAACCAAAACATCATTGTATTTGCATAAACCGACACATAGACCAATGGAACTGAATATAGTACATAGAAACAAATCCACATACCTACAGTGAACTAATTTTCAGCAATGGTGCCAATAACATATGCTAGGGAAAAGAGAGTCTCTTCAATAAATGATGCTGAGAATACTGGATATCCATATGCAGAAGAATAAAACTAGAGCCTTATATCTTGCCATATACAAAAATAAAATCAAAATGTATTAAAGACTGAAATCTAATACCGCACACTATGAAACTACTAAAAGAAAACATTGGGGAAACACCGCAACATTAGAAACACAGGCAACCAAAACAAAAATGGATAAATGGGATCACATCAAGTTAAAAAGTTTCTCTGCACAGCAAAGGAAACAATCAACAAAGTGAAGAGACACCTCACAGAATGGGAGAAAATATTTGCAAACTATCCATCTGACAAAGGATTAATAATCAGAATGTACAAAGAGCTGAAATAACTCAATAGCAAAAAGTAATAATAATAATAATCTGATTTGAACATGTACAAAAGATCTAAATAAACATTTCTCAAAAAAAAAAAAAGAAGAAAAAATACAAATGGCAAACAGGCATCTGAAAAGGGCTCAACATCATTGGTCATCAGAGAGATGCAAGTCAAAACTATAATGAGATATTATCTCACCCCAGTAAAAATGACTTTTATCCTAAATGCTAGCCAGGATATGAAACAAAGGGAACCCTCATACACTGTTGGTAGGAATGTAATTATTGCAAATACAAGGCAGAACTGTGTAGAGGTTCCTTAAAAAACCGAAAATAGAGCTACCATACGACCCAGCAATCCCACTGCTGTGTATAAACCGACAATAAAGAACATCAGTATACCAAAGAGGTATCTGCATTCTCATGTTTGTTGCAGCACTGTTCACAATAGCCAACATTTGAAAGCAACCTAAGTGTCCATCAACAGCTGAATGGATAAAGAAAATGTGGTACTAATACACAGTGGAGCACTATTAAGCCATTAAAAAAGAATGAGATCCTGTCACTTACAACAACATGGATGAAACTGGAGGTCATTATATTAAGTAAAATAAGCCAGGCAGAGCAATACAAACATCACATGTTCTCACTTATTTGTGGGATCTGAAAATCAAAACAATTGAACTCATAAAGTAGAAGGATGGGTATCAGATGCTGGGAAGGGTAGTGGGAAGGAGTGACAGAGGGGGTGGAATGGTTAACAGATACAAAAAAAAACAATGAATGAATGAGATCTAGTATTTGACAGCACGACAGTATGACTATAGTCAAAATAATTTAATTGTACATTTAAGAATAACTTACAGTGTAATTGGATTGTAATACAAAGGATAAATGTTTGAGAGGATTTTTATCCCATTTTCTATGATATGATTATTACACTTTGTATGCCTGTATCAAAAATAAATATTTATACCTATGAACCTATGAAAATAAAAAGTAAATAAATTTAAAACAAATAAATGCTACCTCCATAAATACCTATTAATACCTCAGCATATCCAAGACAAAGTCATCTGTCTACATAATAAACCATCAAGATTTCCAAACATTTCTACTTCTAATTGAATCATTGTCTTTTTTTGTTGTTTGTTTCTTTTTGAGATGGAGTCTTGCTCTGTCTTTCAGGCTGGAGGGCAGTGGTGCAATTTCGGCTCACTGAAACCTCTGCCTCCTAGGTTCAATCATTTCTCGTGTCTCAGCCTCCTGAGTAGCTGGGATTACAGGAGTGCTCTACCACACCTGGCTAATTTTTGTATTTTTAGTAGAGATGGCGTTGCACCATGTTGGCCAGGCTGATCAAACTGCTGACCTCAGGTGATCAATTTCCTGCTTCCTTGGTTCAGACCTTTGGTATTATTTTTAGGCATCCCCACTCTCTCTCCTCCTTCACCTCATCAGATCCAGTCCATTGTTCATCTGTTTATGCAGTTATTCTCAACTGTACCCCTTACTCAACTTGTATTATTTTTCAGTTTATTATCATCATGAAGTTCAAGGTCACATGATATACTGACTAGATAAATATCTGGCCTTTCTCCTACTAGATCTCTCCCCATTGTTCATCTGCCCTCCCACTGTTGATATAATACTGTTGATTATATCATTTTTCTGCCAAGCAATCTCAATACTTCATTCTTGAACAAATTGTCAGCTGAACATTTAAAGGCCAAGATTCCACAAACTCAACCTGCTTTTACCAACTTTTCTTCCAAATCTTCCCGTATTGCATCATATATTCCTGCTACCTGGACTATAATCCTTTCCCTTAGGGACATCCATATGATTTTTCATTAACTTTTTCTCTTCTGCCCACCAGCAGTTGAAGCTATTTCTTCCTTTACCTACACCCTCAGCTTCTTTGCTGGTCAAAATATAATTCACTAGGCATTGTTCCATTTAATGACACTTCCTTTAAGAAAAAAATTGTTACCCAAAATACCCCAGTGCACCATACACAAAAAAATATTCTGCCGCTGAATCTTGATAGCACTCTCTCTTTTATATCTTGTTCTAAATGGCTGTTCACTTTTTTCTCTGTTCTCCTAGGGTCCAACCTACTTCATCATGGAGACGGTATCATCTTAATTACTATGTTTACAACCTACAAGACACAATGTCTTATGCATAAACTGTACATCATGAATATTTCATAAACAAATGTCAAAAGAAGGAACTGAAAACTTCATATGGTCTTAATCTTACTAAACATTAGGAGGCAATGTAGATTAATGAAATGAACTGAAATTACCATCTCACACACTTATATTTGCTCTCCGACTTCCTCCCATTGTGAATCTGTTTCCAGAGGCTAAATAATAAATCACACAACAGACAAATGCAAATTAAATCGATGTTAAGGAGAGTGTTATTAATTCAAAAGAATACATCATAACTACATTTCAGTGTTCAAATGTGTAAACTGTATGAATCTGAGGCAACTTTGATGACCCTTATACATGTATCACTGAGGATTTAGAACTAAGAAAATGCTATTAAAATATGTTCAACATCAGTTAAATAGGGTAACAGTTGCTCTTATGTAGTTATGTTAAAAAAATCTTTCAAAGCAATACTAATTAAATAGCATAGTCATTTTTGTTTATGTCATATTTTCAGTGAAACTATTTCATCTCTCCATAACACCATACTTGCTCATATTCACTGAAATATTTCGATGTTGATGTTTTACACTTTTTAGCTTTCTAGAAAAGTATTTTGAATTAGTTTCAGTTTTTATTAAGGGAAGATTGACAAAAATTATACATATTTATGGTATATAAGCTGGTGTTTTTGTATATGTGTACACTGTGAAATGATAAAATCAAGCTGCTAATTAACATAGCCATCACCCCATGAACTTTTTTTGTGGTGAGAACATTTACAATCAACGGTCTTAGCAATTTTAGTGTATATCTGTATTATTATTGACTATTTTCAACAAGTTTTATATGAGATCTCCAGAACTGATTCTTCCAATATAACCAAAACATTGTACTCTTTGACTCACGTCTTATCATCTGCCATTCCTCCCCTAGCCTCTGTAACTATCATTTGACTTTCTGCTTCTGTGACTTCAACATTTTTAGATTCCACCTGTAAGTAAGACTGTGCAATATTTGTCAGTATTCGTCTGGTTTATTTTACCTAGCATAACATCCTTCAGGTTCATCCATGTTGTCACAAACAGCAGAATATTCTTCTTTCTAAAGACTGGTTGAAAATATTTCCCTGTGTGTGTGTGTGTGTATGGGGGTGTGTGTGTATATGTTTTTTCTTTATTAATCTGTCAATTGACATGTTGATTCCACATCTTAGCTATTGAGAATAGTGCTGCAGTAAACATGGGAGAGCCAAATATCTCTTTCACATACTGATTTCATCTCTTTTTGACATACTATATATTTGGAAATGGAATTGGTGAATCATATGGTAGATATATTTGTAATTTTTGATGAACCTTCATGTTGCTTTCCATCATGGCTATACTAATTCACAATCCCACCAACACTGTCCAAGGGTTCTCTTTTCTCCAGATGGTACCAACACTTGTAATCTTTTGTCTTTTTGTAATAGCCATTGTACTGGTCCATTTTCACATTGCTATAAAGAACTGTCCAGGACTGGGTAATTTATAAATGAAAAAGAGTTAATTGACTTGCATTTCCACATGGCTGGGGAGGCTTCAGGAAACTTACAATCATGACAAAAGGGGAAACAGGTAAGTCTACAAGGTAGCATGAGAGAGAGATAATTGAAATATATATTATATATGTATTTTGTATATTATATATAATTAAAATATGTATTATATAAATAATATATACATGTATACTATTATTTGTTTAATAATACATGTGTATCATAGATTTATTATATGTAATATGTATCTAAGATATTTATTACACATATGATATATACTATGTATAGGTATTATCTATAAATGTTGTAATCCTCCATATCTGTGGGTTGGTGAGCATAATGAAATCCCAAGGATCCTTGAAAGTACAAGAGGGACATAGAAGAGGTGGAACCAGAGAAGTGAGTGTGACAAGGACTTTTCTGAATTTTGTTGACTTTGATGATGAAGCAAGGGGCCACAGGCTAAGGAATGTGTGCAGCCTCTCAAAGTTGAAAAGGACAAGGGAAAGAGTTCTCCCTAACACTTCCAGAAAGAAAATAGTTCTACTGAAACCTTGATCTGACTTCCGAAGCTACAGATTTATAATTCATTTGTGTTGCTTTAAGCCACCAAATTTGTAGCAATCTGTTAAAGTAGTTGGTCACAGAAAATTGATACAACGGCCAGGCACAATGGCTCATGCCTGTAATCCCAGCACTTTGGAAGGCCAAGATGGGTGAATCACCTGAAGCCAGGAGTTTGAGACCAGCCTGGTCATTATGGTGAAACTCCATCTCTACTAAAAATATAAAAATCAGTCAGGCATGGTGGCATGTGCCTGTGACCCCAGTTACTCGGGAGGCAGAGGCAGGAGAATTGCCTAAACCTGGGAAGTGAGATTACAGTGAGCTGAGGTTGCACAACTGCCCTTCATCCTGGTCTGTAGAGAGATACTTTGTCTCATAAATGATAATAATACAATAAAAAGAATTAATGCAACAAGCCTTTAATCTTAATTTCTGAAATAAGCATAGGTTTTGTTCATTCCTAAATGGTTCTTCAACTTTCTCTTGTTACATATCTCTCTTAAAGCATTTCTAGAGTTCTATTTTTTGTTTAAACTTAGGCAGAATCATTTTCTGCAATTTAAAAAAAACTCATAAATTTTAAGATGTCCATCTATATATTTTGATTGTCTTTTGTCTTCATTAGATTGTAAATATCCCATAGGAAAATAATAATTTATTCCAAATATAAATTAAATGTTATAGAGTCTTATGAATTTTCTTATTCAATAATATATGCTGCTCATGGTTAACTGATTTCAAAAAAACTTACCAAAAGAATAATTCACAGAGGAATAAGTACTATAAAAATTTTATTGGAAATAAAAATGGAATAATGTGAAATTAGCCATGAAGCATTAAATTTTTTCTTTCTCTCTGAGATCTTCTTTAAATGTATGCCTACTATTAAATAATTCTAATGTAGTAGTTGTATAATTTTTATTTTCATCTTGTACTTAAGCATTTTGTATGTTAGCACATTATCTTTATTGCTTTTATTTTTACTGGCAGTAGAATATTTCCTTGTTATGCTAAAATTCATGTATTATCATTTATATTATTTCAATTTTTAAGGTAATAATAAATGTTCTTTCCTTAAAATAAATTCCTATGAGTTGTAATTTTTTTTTGTACAATGCATTAATCTGATTCTATCTGTTTGTAGTAATGAACACTGGGATCAACTATATATGAATGTAAAAGCGTTATGTCATGTTTTTGCAGAATATGATACCATCCTCTTTTTCTGCATAAGACAATTCATGGAAGTCAGTAGATAACTTATTTTCCTATCCGATTGGACTTCTGGTTTCATTATTGATGTTAAGAAGACAGCTGTCAGCCAAAGGTTTATGCCTCTTCTGTGCGTGGGTGTACAGATGTGAGAGGATGTGTATTGTTGTTTAGGTACTTCACAGATAATTTCTTTGTCATTAGTATTCTGTGGTTTAATTATGTTATGTCTACGCGTGAATTTACTTTTTATACTTCTCAGGATTCTGATTAAAAAATGTTTTAGTTGATTTATATAGGTGGCCATATTAAAAAAATTAGTGTTTCGCAAATATTCTGGATATATTTTGGCTAATATGTCTTCCAATATTTTTTCACTGTTTTTATTTGTTGGAATTCTGGTTTAATGTATATTTATCTTTACTGTCTTGTGCATCCATGTCTCTCCAACATATATTTTCCATTTTGCTTTTTTTTCTAAAATCTTTTATATTCCTTTTTAATCTGATGCTTACTTATCTTTTGATAATTTTAATAATTATATGTATATGTGTATGTGCATGTTTATATACATACATCTATATATTTTAAGGATTTATAAGCAAATTTAATTTACATTAAAATGTATATATTTTATTTATTATTCAGATATTCAAGCCTTATTTCTGTGATCAATTATTATATTAATTTATTTCCACTTCTACTTTGAAAATCATAAGTATTTTAAATCTTCCAGTATTAATTTTGATTTCTTATTTGTCAATTATGTTTTTTTTAAAATTTTATTAGCTAATTTGTGACTTTTGAATTTGAGGTTTTATTCTTTTGTGGACCTGTGGAAATCTAGTGGGTATGTGTTGAAGTTGAGTTGCCTAGGACACCATTTTCTTTTACCATCATTTAGTTGTCTGGATGCACTAGAAATCTAGGATCATTTTAAATTAAATTACTGGTTAAGATTTTTTAAATAACACAGTGTTTTAATTTATTGTGGCCTGCTATTATAAGTTACCACATACTGGCTGGCTCATAAAAAATCAGAAACTTATAGTTCTGGATGCTGTGAAGTCCAACATCAATATATTAAGAGATTCAGTGGTGAGGACCTGTCTCTTGGTTCATACAAGGAAGTTTTATTTTACTGTGTTCACGCATGGGTAAAAGAACTATCTTGTGCCCCTTAAGGTGGGCACTAGTTCCAACCATGAGGATTTCATGCTCATGAGTTAACCACCACTCCAAGCCCCACTTTATAAAATCATCGCATTAGGGGTTGATTTCTCAATATATAATTTTATTTTATTTTTTATTTTTTTATTTTTTGAGACAGAGTCTCACTCTGTCAACAGGCGCCAGGCTGAAGTGTAGTGGCTCAGTCTCGGCTCACTGCAATCTCCGCCTCCCGCGTTCAAGCAATTCACCTGCCTCAGCCTTCCGAGTAGCTGGGACTACAGGCGTGCATCACCACGCCCAGCTAATTTGTTTTGTATTTTTAGTAGAGACGGGGTTTCACTATGTTGGCGAGGATGGTCTCGATCTCTTGACCTCGTGATCCGCCAGTCTCAGCCTCCCAAAGTGCTGGGATTACAGGCATCAGCCACCGCGCCCGGCCTTATTTTATTTTATTTTATTTATTTTTTTGGCATGGAAAGTGAAAATATTCACATCACAGCACACAGGTTGTTTAAATTTGGACCACAGACCTGAAGGATTATTTAAAAAGAGAGAAAAGGAACTTGAAATAACTATTATTTACCTTTAAATAAATTTACACATACAAGTAAATATATTTATTTTAGCATTCTCCAATAATAGTTAAATGAGAGAACAGCTATGTAATGAGGAATTTTATTTCTGTTAGGCATTGCCCTACAGTCATTTTGAAAATGGCTAAATTTTGATAAAAACAGTGAAGTGAATGACATTTAATTTGCCTTTACCCTAATCAGTGCTCTCTAGCCCACGTATAGACTTGGAAAATATTAGAGCAGTTTATGTTTCTGGTACCAAGGCAACAGAATAGAGTTGTTGATACTTCAAAGACTCATTCTAAA
>NW_016107349.1:3467246-3468495 GCF_001604975.1 Cebus imitator
TCCCTAATATCTGACCCATCTGGTGGTCCTCTGGCAACTTCCCATATAAAAGGCTTAACTTTTTACATGTTATGCAAACACACATCATACTAAAAGTTTCTCCTGGTGAGCATTTGTTGAAAATATTTACAGACAAGTGTAATATTACAGTTGTTGGAGTAAAGGATAAAAGTTGTGTCAAACAATACACTAATCAAAAAACTTAAATGGAAAAGCTGAGAAAAGAGATGCTGTATTAATAACCTAGGGGTGTCATAAGAAAATAACAGATTAGGTGGATTGAGCAACAGAAATTTATTTCATATAGTTTTGGAGGAATTTTGCCATCAGGGTGCTACCATCACTGGTTTCCAGTGAGGGATCATTTTCTGGCTTGCAGATAGCAATCTTTTTACTGTGTCCTCACGTGTTGGAGAGAGAGGAGATCTCTCTCTTCTTCTTATAAGGTCATAGTCCATTGAATTAGAATCCCATTCTTATGATATCATTTAACCTTAATTGCTCCCTAAAGACCCTGTCTCTGAATATAGTTATCCAGGAAGTCAGGATTTAAATATATGAATTTTGGAATAGGATGGCACAATAGAGTTTGTAGCAGATGCTATAGCACCTTTAAAAAGCATTGACATATTCCTGGAAATTCTAGAATTCTGTGATTACCTGTGTGGCCGCATGCATGCTCAGGAAAGACCAGAAAATGTATCAAGCTCTCACCTCTAGCTGACATTGAAACTCTGCACAAGCAGGAAATTGATGGCTAAGGCAAACTGGTAAATGGCAAGGCATAGTGTTAAAGGTATGCCATGGCATGCACACCACATTTTTTTAAATATGGGGAATTTATTGAGTTGGAGCATTTAAGGATATCTCTCTCCAATCATCAGCTGACCATTAAAGCAACCAAGGAGAAACTTCAGTGGTCATACAAAATAAGGAACACATATTTTATAGAATTTATAAATCGTTTAATCAGACATAACCCTAATGTAAGTCAAGGAGCATCTGGGAGGCCAAGAGGGGTGGATCACAAGGTCAGGGGTTTGAGACCAGCCTGGCTAATATGGAGAAATTCTGTCTCTAAAAAAATACAAAAATTAGCTGAGTGTGGTGGCACATGCCTGTAGTCCCAGTTACTTGGGAGGCTGAGACAGAAGAATTGCTTGAATCTGGGAGGTGGAGATGGCAGTGAGCCGAGATTGCGCCACTGCACTCCAGCCTGGGCGACAAAGCGAGATTCTGTCTCAAAAAA